>NC_092333.1:414890000-415196666 GCF_046630445.1 Rutidosis leptorrhynchoides
TTAGGATTGTGGTACACTATGACTTGACCAAAAATTGTTAGACAAATATTGACCAACATATAAATATATATAATTAATATAGGTTCGTGAATCCGAGGCCAACCTTGCACTTGTTAAATGACGTTATATGTATTTTTACTACGAAATACAGTATGGTGAGTTTTCATAGCTCCCTTTTTAAATGCTTTTGCATTATATATTTTTGGGCTAAGAATACATGCATATTTTATAACTGTTTTACGAAATAGGCACAAGTACTAAAACTAATTCTATGTGGGTTTAAACCAGAAATATCCCCTTAGCTTGGTAACTATAACTACTGGTGTATGACTGGTAGGCGCGAATCCTAAAGATAGATCTATTGGGCCTGACCAACCCCATCCTGACTATGGGATGCTTTAGTACTTCGAGGTTATTTTAAACACACCTGATCTGGTGTACTTCAGAGGGTAAAACATGAACGTTAAGGCTTGTTACCGGGTGCCTACAACTTATAGAATACTTTTATACACTTGCGAGTGTACATATATTTATAAACGAAAATCTTGTGGTCTATTAATATATTGAAATGATTGTTATGATAAACCTATGAACTCACCAACCTTTTGGTTGACACTTTAAAGCATGTTTATTCTCAAGTGTTAAAGAAATCTTCCGCTGTGCATTTGCTCATTTTAAAGATATTACTTGGAGTCTTTCATAGCATATTTCGAAGAACGTGGCATTCGAGTCATTGAGTTCATCAAAGATTATTATTAAATTAATTTATAGTTGGATAGTGGATATTATAAAATGGTATACATGCCTGTCAATTTTCAATGTAAAGAAAGTTTGTCTTTTAAAAACGAATGCAATGTTTGTAAAATGTATCATATAGAGGTCAAATACCTCGCAATATAATCAACTATTGTGAATCGTTTATAATGTATATGAACGGGTCCTTTCAGTAGGCTGAGTAGAAGTGCGAGTACGTTGTGGTTAAGCGTGCTCGGGCGAGAGCACTACCAGGATGGGTGACCTCCTGGGAAAGTTCTTATCGTGTGTGGTCGCCAAGAAAAAGCCGTGCACCTGTGGGCAAAGCGGACAATATTATGGTCATGTTAAGCTGGGGTGTTACAGAATGGTATCAGAGCCACTCATGTGTCGTTGGGGGTGGTGGGGAAAACCTCATCGAGGACGATGAGTCCCTAAGGGGGGGGGGGTGAATGTAACACCCTAGGCAAATCCCACATCGCCCACGGACATGAGTGATCATGGGATTATAAGGTAATACTCACGCTTAAATGACACAATGCGTTTTGGGATCACAGGCTGAGTAGAAGTGCGAGTACGTTGTGGTTAAGCGTGCTCGGGCGAGAGCACTACCAGGATGGGTGACCTCTTGGGAAAGTGCTTCTCGTTTGTGGTCGCCAAGAAAAAGCCGTGCGCCTGCGGGCAAAGCGGACAATATTGTGGTCATGTTAAGCTGGGGTGTTACAGATAATTTATATTATTATTATGAAAATGATACAAAGTATTATCATTTTCATAAGTACTTGTATCATTTTATAATTATTAGTATTATCATTAGTATTATTAATATTACAAACTATTGTTAATAGACCTATCCATTAAGCATTAATATTAATAATACTGTGTGATTATTGCGATTTGTATTTAAACTATTAAATATTACCATCATTATTAAAAGTATTGTTTTTACCAAAACTATCATCATTATCGTTAACAGTATTATCTATATCAATGTTGTAATTACGATTATGAAAAATAATAGCTTTAATGGCGTTATTAAAGTTATAAGTATAAAAATAAAGATTTTATATATAAATATATATTTAATATACGTAACCTAACTACATTAATATATCTATATATAAAATGAAAATATAAATATAATGAAACTTGTTAATCAACTATATATATAAATTACATCACTAATAATAATATATTTGTTCGATTATAATTATGTATATTAATAAATATACAAATGATATAGGTTCGTGAATCTGATGCCAACCCTGTATTATTCAGTTGTTCAATGTCGTCATATGTATTTTTACTACA
The DNA here is from genome assembly GCF_046630445.1 of Rutidosis leptorrhynchoides. Lineage (NCBI taxonomy): Eukaryota > Viridiplantae > Streptophyta > Magnoliopsida > Asterales > Asteraceae > Rutidosis > Rutidosis leptorrhynchoides. The sequence continues at coordinate 414,892,065 of NC_092333.1, forward strand.
AAATACATTAGGTAAGTTTCATTAATCCCTTTTTAAATGCTTTCGCAATATATATTTTGGGACTGAGAATACATGCGCTGCTTTTATAAATGTTTTACGAAATAGACACAAGTAATCGAAAATGCATTATATGGTTGAATGATCGAAATCGAATATGCCCCTTTTTATTAAGTCTGGTAATCTAAGAATTAGGGAACAGACACCCTAATTGACGCGAACTCTAAAGATAGATCTATCGGGCCCAACAAGCCCCATCCAAAGTACCAGATGCTTTAGTACTTCGAAATTTATATCATGTCCGAAGGAGGATCCCGGAATGATGGGGATATTCTTATATACATATTGTGAATGTCGGTTACCAGGTGTTCAATCCATATGAATGATATTTTTGTCTCTATGTATGGGACGTATGTTTATGAGAAATGGAAATATGAAATCTTGTGGTCTATTAAAAATTATGAAATGATTATTTATGTTAAACTAATGAACTCACCAACCTTTTGGTTGACACTTTAAGGCATGTTTATTCTCAGGTATGAAAGAAGTCTTCCGCTGTGCATTTGCTCATTTTAGAGATATTACTTGGAGTCATTCATTACATATTTCAAAAGACGTTGCATTCGAGTCATTGAGTTCATCAAGATTATTATTAAGTCAATTATAGATGGATATATTATAAAATGGTATGCAAGTTGTTAACTGTCGATGTAAATGAAAGTTTGTCTTTTAAAAATGAATGCAATGTTTGTAAAATGTATCATATAGAGGTCAAGTACCTCACGATGTAATCAACTGTTGTGAATCGTTTATAATCGATATGGACTTCGTCCGGATGGATTAGGACGGGTCCTTTCAGATCTGGTGTTGAATAATCGATTGAAAAGGAGAAACCTCTAATCCAATTAACAGTACCTTAGAATATCTAAGATTGCACATCTGTTAATGTTAAGGCATAGCTTAGTACTAAGTGGAGGAATATTGCTTTAGTTAGACTAACTAGGATTAAGAAAATTTGAGACTTTCCTTAGGGATAATACCACTTTATTCATGTACCTAGGATTCTATCCATAAGGTCATTTAAACCTTCTAAGGTTAACGTTGGGAGTAGGGATATCCGTCTTAGCCAGAATCTTCAAGACCTAAACTTTTAGTGACAAATCAGTTAGGTTCATAGCCCAGCTGATTGACGTTTAGTGTTTATTCTAGGAGTTGAACTCTTATGATAGCTCCCCATCAGAACCTTATTCTTCATACCTGTCCAGCTTTATCTTTATAGTTATATTATAGTATTAGTAGTTAATCTTAATCTATCACCACTTGTCAACTAGGGTTAACTATATAGGCACTTTTGACCCACGTTACTGAGCAAACATACAAAAATATGAACCTGAGTTATATTTACCACTTACTCGTTAAAAGGAAGACAAGTAGGTGAGTTATAGCAAGGAAACCCCAACTAAAGATAAATGATAAAACCAGTATTACTCTTTTGATAGCTAATTCTGGCGTGTTGCGACCTAACGACAAATCTCAAATAAAACCGTTCGTTTTGGCCATATCATGAACCCTAAGAATCGACCTTCTTCGAACCCAAAAAGGAGCATTTTGATGGATTCAGTTTCATATTGATTTTTCGTACCGACTCGAATGTTTCAATGATGTCCAAAATCATTCGCTCTTTCGAGTCACTTTTGATGACAATATCGTCTACATACGCTTTGATGTTTCGTCCAATCTGATCCTGGAATTCCTTGTCGATTACTTTTTGGTATGTTTCTCCTGCATTCTTTAAATCGAATGGCATTTTGGTATAACAAAAGATGCCTTTGTTTGTGAAGAATGCGGTTTTTTCTTCATCAATTTCTGCCAGATAGCCTCTATATGCATCCAGGAAGCTCTTAAACCTGAAACCCGCGAGGGATTCAACTTTTCAGTCAATCTCCGGCAAGGGGTAGTTGTCTTTTTAGCAAGCTTTATTGATGTCTTTGTAGTCGACACACATGCGCCACGAGCCGTCTGCCTTTTTTACCATTACAGGATTAGCTAACCATGTTTGGTATTCCACTTCCTTCATTATTCCGGCATCGACAAGTCATTGAACCTCGTCGTCCAGGAATTTGCTTCGTTCTAACGCCATTGCTCGTTTCTTTTGGACAACAGAAGTAATGTTTGGGTTCCAACCTGGATCCGTTGTTCAGGATATTTAGGATTTGCACCTAGTCAGTTCTGTGCTATCGCTCGTGGGACGCCAGTCATGTCGGATGGCTCCCAAGCAAAGACATCGATATTTGCTGCTAGAAGTTTACAGAGCATGTCTTTTGCATTAGTGCTCAGAGCGGTTCCAACCTGGCTCCGTTGTTCCGAATATTCAGGATTTGGTGACACATAGCCGTCATCGTGCACTATGACGTTATCGGTGCCTTTGAATATTTGCAAACACTCAATCGATTCCAGCTCTTGTGTCAGGATTGTTGCTATGCCAGCTGGCGTTGGAAACTTCAACATGCCATGTACCGTTGATGTAATTGCTCTAAATTTTTGCATGGCGTTACGCCCTAGGATAACGTTGTTCCGTGAGTCTGTTTTGACGATAGAGAATTCTATGTCTGCAGTGCTTTGGAAAGATAATTGCCCTAGTACAACTTCCAATGTGATGGAGCCTACTGGCCAGGTTGCAGCACTGTTGAATCCTGCTAATGGTGAAGTTGCGACTTTCTTTTGCAGGCGAATGCTCTCTGGTAACTGCAAAAAGTAGTGTTCAAACATGACCTCTGCTCCTGCATCGGTGTCAGTGTATATGCGTCCAATTTGGCAATTGGAGATGTCCGCCCAAATGATAACCAGTTCAGAAGAAGGGTTGATATTAAATAATGATGGGAAGATGATGGGTTCGTGCTTCATTCATCTAATGCTCCCGCTTTTTGTCGCTTCCCAGCAGCACATGAGTGGATCATGCATATGTCGGCCTTCGTTATGTTGTTTGGGCTTGCTTCTTCATCATCTAGCTCGTGAGGGTGAGGAGTGATTAATTACGTACCTTTAGATAGCACCATTTGATCAAACCAAAATCATTATATGATTAATAGATTTCAGGTTTGAGTGCTAGATTAGTGAAAAGAGTGGATCGAATGTTTTATCTCCAATAACTGTGCAAACCCAGATTTAAAATCTGGATTTCAAGGGCGTAAAACAATCGATAGGATTAAGCTTATTCGATTTAGATCGAATAAGTTAATATCTTAGAGTAATGGCAAACTCTGATATCGACCGGAATCTTTATCAGAGTTATGTTATTAGCTGGAGAAACGTTATCATAATTAATTTTCGTAGAGTAACGTTGATGTATCCAGTGTTGTTGAATGAATGATCTTGTTCGTGTATTTATAGATGTTATGAGGGAATGGTGACGTGGCACATGTCCCTTTCATGGTTATAACAAACTTCGCTAATCCCTGGGGTTGACGTAGCATTTGTCCCTTTCATAGGAATTACAAACATATCCTAACAAACTTTCCTAGATTCTTGGACTGAGTGGCATACAGCCCGCTTGTGTCTTTGCTCTGAGATCATGTGTTTGTTCTGGGACGGTGCACTTGTTCTGAGACGTTACGCTTGTTCTGGGACAGTGTGCTTGTTCCAGGACAAAGTGCTTGTCCTGGGACTAGATACCTAAGTTGGAAAGACATGTTAATTTTGAGAGTGTGGCAGATCCGTCTAGAGTGTGACGGTTGAATGTCTTGCTCAGACAAAAGGGTTTTACCCGATGTTTTATTCCAAGTGTTTCTTCACGGTAGTGTTATGTCCGGGTGAGATTGTAACCGGTTCATAAGTAATCTTGTAAAAGGTTGTCGGTTACCAGGCGTACATGGTCTAGCAGGCCTTTTATGTGATGGTATGGTTCTTGACTTCTTAATGCTTTGTACCCGGCTAAGTGATGCCAGTAGCTTGCACACACTTGTCCGGGTAGGATGAGTTTTATGTAGCGTCCTGACAACCTTTATCCAGTAAGCTTCTTCACGGATGTGTTCATAAGTAACCTTCTGATTAGGTTATTAAAGTGAGGCCGGGAAGATCTTTTTTGCCCGGGATGGTTCACGCCGAGTACATTCTAGGCGGAGTGCTTGTTAATAGCATGCCTTTTTGATATGGATCACTATGCATATCATCATATACATATATCTTCATGTACTCCGGTGATATCTAACTCCTTAACTCTCTTTAATTATATATATATATATATATATATATATATATATATATATATATATATATATATATATATATATATATATATATATATATATATATATAAATTAAAGAGAGTTAAGGAGTTAGATATCACCGGAGTACTTGAAGATAATGAAATCAGCAGCATGACTCTATACTCTTGATTTCAACACCATTATTCTAGAATATAAAATAACACCACCATTACAACAGCATCCATTATTACAACTTTACTTATACATACCGACCGTGTTTAGAACACGGTCAACACCTAGCTATTACAACTGTTGCTTCCGTATGACTATAGTGTTTTTGGTATTTATTTGGGAGAGTGGGTGCGTAGAAACTAGAAACAAACATGGCAGAGTGGCGAATGAGAGGTGTGTGTGTAGTGCGTGAGGTGTGAGTTTTGCAAATGATCAGTGCATCCTTATATAGGATACTGGATCGCCAGTTTTGAAGACTGGGTCGCCAGTTTTCAAGGCTGTGTCGCCAGTTTCCAATTCCGGGTTGCCAGTTGAAGATTTTGAGTCGTTAGTTAAGGAATCTGAGTTGCCAATTTAGAATTCAGGTCGCCAGTTTTAGCTAACTGGGTTGCCAGTTAGTAAAACTGGGTCACCAGTTACCTAACTAGGTCACCAGTTAGCTAATCTGGGTCGCTAGTTTCATTTCTTGAGTCTCCGAATTATTTTGTGAGTCGCTAGTTCATGTAACTGGGTCACCAATTTTATGTAACTGGGTAGTCAGATACACCAACTAGGTCGCCATTTGGTGTAATTGGTTAGTTACTTGTGCATTTGTGAAATGTCCCGTTCTTATTGATTAAAAACGTTCCATATTAATTGATTTCGTTGCGAGGTTTTGACCTCTATATGAGATGTTTTTCAAAGACTGCATTCATTTTAAAACAAACCATAACCTTTATTTCATCAATAAAGGTTTAAAAAGCTTTACGTAGATTATCAAATAATGATAATCTAAAATATCCTGTTTACACACGACCATTACATAATGGTTTACAATACAAATATGGTACAACAAAATAAGTTTCTTGAATGCAGTTTTTACACAATATCATACAAGCATGGACTCCAAATCTCGTCCTTATTTAAGTATGCGATAGCGGAAGCTCTTAATAATCACCTGAGAATAAACATGCTTAAAACGTCAACAAAAATGTTGGTGAGTTATAGGTTTAACCTATATATATCAAATCATAATAATAGACCACAAGATTTCATATTTCAATACACATCCCATACATAGAGATACAAATCATTCATATGGTGAACACCTGGTAACCGACATTAACAAGATGCATATATAAGAATATCCCCATCATTCCGGGACACCCTTCGGATATGATATAAATTTCGAAGTACTAAAGCATCCGGTACTTTGGATGGGGTTTGTTAGGCTCAATAGATCTATCTTTAGGATTCGCGTCAATTAGGGTGTCTGTTCCCTAATTCTTAGATTACCAGACTTAATAAAAAGGGGCATATTTGATTTCGATAATTCAACCATAGAATGTAGTTTCACGTACTTGTGTCTATTTTGTAAATCATTTATAAAACCTGCATGTATTCTCATCCCAAAAATATTAGATTTTAAAAGTGGGACTATAACTCACTTTCACAGATTTTTACTTCGTCGGGAAGTAAGACTTGGCCACTGGTTGATTCACGAACCTATAACAATATATACATATATATCAAAGTATGTTCAAAATATATTTACAACACTTTTAATATATTTCGATGTTTTAAGTTTATTAAGTCAGCTGTCCTCGTTAGTAACCTACAACTAGTTGTCCATAGTTAGATGTACAGAAATAAATCGATAAATATTATCTTGAATCAATCCACGACCCAGTGTATACATATCTCAGTATTGATCACAACTCAAACTATATATATTTTGGAATCAACCTCAACCCTGTATAGCTAACTCCAACATTCACATATAGAGTGTCTATGGTTGTTCCGAAATATATATAGATGTGTCGACATGATAGGTCGAAACATTGTATACGTGTCTATGGTATCTCAAGATTACATAATATACAATACAAGTTGATTAAGTTATGGTTGGAATAGATTTGTTACCAATTTTCACGTAGCTAAAATGAGAAAAATTATCCAATTTTGTTTTACCCATAACTTCTTCATTTTAAATCCGTTTTGAGTGAATCAAATTGCTATGGTTTCATATTGAACTCTATTTTAGAATCTAAACAGAAAAAGTATAGGTTTATAGTCGGAAAAATAAATTACAAGTCATTTTTGTAAAGGTAGTCATTTCAGTCGAAAGAACGACGTCTAGATGACCATTTTAGAAAACGTACTTCCATTTTGAGTTTAACCATAATTTTTCGATATAGTTTCATGTTCATAATAAAAATAATTTTCTCAGAATAACAACTTTTAAATCAAAGTTTATCATAGTTTTTAATTAACTAACCCAAAACAGCCCGCGGTGTTACTACGACGGCGTAAATCCGGTTTTACGGTGTTTTTCGTGTTTCCAGGTTTTAAATCATTAAGTTAGCATATCATATAGATATAGAACATGTGTTTAGTTGATTTTAAAAGTCAAGTTAGAAGGATTAACTTTTGTTTGCGAACAAGTTTAGAATTAACTAAACTATGTTCTAGTGATTACAAGTTTAAACCTTCGAATAAGATAGCTTTATATGTATGAATTGAATGATGTTATGAACATCATTACTACCTTAAGTTCCTTGGATAAACCTACTGGAAAAGAGAAAAATGGATCTAGCTTCAACGGATCCTTGGATGGCTCGAAGTTCTTGAAGCAGAATCATGACACGAAAACAAGTTCAAGTAAGATCATCACTTGAAATAAGATTGTTATAGTTATAGAAATTGAACCAAAGTTTGAATATGATTATTACCTTGTATTAGAATGATAACCTACTGTAAGAAACAAAGATTTCTTGAGGTTGGATGATCACCTTACAAGATTGGAAGTGAGCTAGCAAACTTGAAAGTATTCATGATTTTATGTAACTAGAACTTGTAGAATTTATGAAGAACACTTAGAACTTGAAGATAGAACTTGAGAGAGATCAATTAGATGAAGAAAATTGAAGAATGAAAGTGTTTGTAGGTGTTTTTGGTCGTTGGTGTATGGATTAGATATAAAGGATATGTAATTTTGTTTTCATGTAAATAAGTCATGAATGATTACTCATATTTTTGTAATTTTATGAGATATTTCATGCTAGTTGCCAAATGATGGTTCCCACATGTGTTAGGTGACTCACATGGGCTGCTAAGAGCTGATCATTGGAGTGTATATACCAATAGTACATACATCTAAAAGCTGTATATTGTACGAGTACGAATACGGGTGCATACGAGTAGAATTGTTGATGAAACTGAACGAGGATGTAATTGTAAGCATTTTTGTTAAGTAGAAGTATTTTGATAAGTGTATTGAAGTCTATAAAAAGTGTATAAATACATATTAAAACACTACATGTATACACATTTTAACTGAGTCGTTAAGTCATCGTTAGTCGTTACATGTAAGTGTTGTTTTGAAACCTTTAGGTTAACGATCTTGTTAAATGTTGTTAACCCAATGTTTATAATATCAAATGAGATTTTAAATTATTATATTATCATGATATTATCATGTATGAATATCTCTTAATATGATTTATATACATTAAATGTCTTTACAACGATAATCGTTACATATATGTCTCGTTTAAAAATCATTAAGTTAGTAGTCTTGTTTTTACATATGTAGTTCATTGTTAATATACTTAATGATATGTTTACTTATCATAGTATCATGTTAACTATATATATATCCATATATATGTCATCATATAGTTTTTACAAGATTTAACGTTCGTGAATCACCGGTCAACTTGGGTGGTCAATTGTCTATATGAAACTTATTTCAATTAATCAAGTCTTAACAAGTTTGATTGCTTAACATGTTGGAAACATTTAATCATGTAAATATCAATCTCAATTAATATATATAAACATGGAAAAGTTCGGGTCACTACAATTTGTACTCCGTGTTTGTCGTATACGGGTTCCTTATAGTTTGTCGTTTAAGCACTGGTATACATTTTAGCTTGAAATTCAGCAAATACACTTTCCTGAGGTTCCTTATACTTGAATTAGCCATACATAGTCCCTTAAATCATCTCTGGATGTCCCTCATGGTTGTATTTAAAGTAGAGAGAGATTAGGGTTTTGTGTGTGTTTCTAGTGTGTGTGTAAGTCTTGAAACCTCTTGATTTCTTCAACTGGATGCAGACAGGATCTAGATCATGGTTTGATCTTTATAAATGGGCTTCAATTGAGTGTTGGTAAGTCTACTAATCCTCCTGACCTTCCGGAGTAGTGTTTTAGAGTGATCTCTGAAACTAGGGTTTTGAGAAACCCTAATTCTTACTTTGCCTTGTTCTTCAGTTTAAGCATGTGGAGTCCATACTTTAAGAGTTCTTTAGGGCTGTAATGAGTCTAAGAATACATGTTTCAAGGCTAGTTAGGTAGAGTATACCTCTTGGATAGAAAAAGTACTAATAACCTTGTTAAAATTCCTATTTTGGCCTTATTTTGACAATTCTGCCTTTCACCCCTTAATATTATAATTTGTAGGATTTTCCATGATTATAGATCATTTTATAAATATTAAGGTTAAAATATGGGTAATATCACTAGTAAAAACGTGACCATTTTGAGTGATATCACACCTCCTTAATAAACAATCTTGGCAACGTCTCCAACTAAATTGTCTCTCGAATAAGAAGAAACAACGCGCTTTTTGTCAAACTATCAACGACCACCCAAATAGTGTCGTGTCAGGTTCTCGCCGTCTTTGGCAATTTCATGATAAAATTCATGGTAAGATGCTCCCATTTCCATTTGAGAATTTCTAATGGTTGCAACTTACCATAATGTTTTTGGTGTTCGGCCTTAACTTGCAAATACGTAACACACTGTTCGACATACTTGACAATGTCTCATTTCATACCGTGCCACCAATATTCCTTCTTTAAATCAAGATACATATTTGTTGCCCCCAGGTAGATGGAATACTTTGACTTATGTGCTTCATCAAGTAGCATTTGTCGGTATCCACCCATTATCGGTACCCACACTCTTCTTTGAAAAGAAAATAACCCGTGTGGGCCTAATACAATAGAATTTGTTTGACCTTGAATTCGCTGTTCAAATTTATTATTAATTAAAGCTTAAATTTGAATCTCACCAAGCTTCACGAGGAAATCGTTAGTAATCGTCATTCGTAATGATTCCACTCGCATCTCCGGGTATTGATTCTTTCAACTCAACGCGTCTGCAACGACATTTGCTTTACACGGATGGTAAAGTATCTCACAATCATAATCTTATAACAAATCCAACCAACGAAGCTGGCGGTTATTCAATTCCCGTTGATCAAAGAGATATTTCAAGCTCTTATAATCCGTATAAATTGTACACTTAACTCCATAAAGATAATGATGCCATATTTTCAAGGTATGAACCACCGCTGCCAAATCGAGATCGTGAGTCGAGTCGTTCTTTGTAACACCCCATTTTTCCCTGTATATGATATTTAGGTATTTTTATTTGGATGTACGTTGCAAGGATAAAGGGGCACCAGACCACGTTTTGGATCGCGGCGCGACAAAAGGGGCTGCGGCATGGCATCTCAAGCATTTCAGATTCAGAAGGCAGGTAAACAAGATACCAGATCGTGTTGTATGTCGCAGCGCAAGGAAGTGGGCCGCGGTGCGGCGATGCTGGCGAGCTGATTCCTAATTTTGTAATTTTAAAAGGGTTCACGAGCATTTTGGTCTTTTCGCATGAGTGCCAGATTGGGATATTAAATCCCATCCACTCATTTCATCTCTTTCATTTCTTTTTCCTTTTCTTTCTATTTTTCTCTCAAAACTTTAAAGCCCCATTTGATTCAAAGTGAGATTTGGAAAGGAAGGAGCGGGATTCGATCTTAAGCGTAAAAGGCAACTTTGTTCTCCTCGTTCTTAGCTACAAGGTGATACTAGCGGTAAGCACTAACTCCAAATTTCATATTCGTGTTCATCATTCAAATTTAGGGCTTTTGATTGTGTGTTCATAAATGGAACTCCACTAGTTGTTAATGGAAGATAATACCTAGGATTCGGGTTTATTAGTGATGAAGGCGGGTTTTAGGTTGGTTGATGATTTAGCCTTGTTTAGGGCTTTAAATTGAGTGTAATCACTATGATTAGTGATTATGGAAGTGTTGGAACTCATTTGGGTGTGTTTAGTTGACTAATTTTAAAATGGGTCAAAATTAGGGTTTTGGTGTCAAATTGGGCAAGACAAGTGTTTAACACTTGTGATCGGGTTTAATTGGCTTATTAGGACCATTGTCACTAGTGTTAGTGATTATTGGTTAGTTTGGGCGCGGTTTGTGCTTGGAGGTGCAATTGGGTCGAGATTGCACTAGTTGTCAATTTGAGTTGGTTTGTAAATCCTCCCTAATTGTGTTGTTGTATTTGTGATAATGGAATAGGTACATTCTGTGATGACCTCCCAATAGGGTCTGGAAGGAACGTCACTAATATCAAAATATACCAACATATTATAATACGAGAACAATTCTAAATGATAAAAAAAAATAAGCTTTATAGAGTACGCAGCGGAAAATGAAATGTCGTTACAATAATGGAAATTACAATAAAGTAATTGTTTCAAATGCAAGAGTAATAAATGCGATAGTTCTTGATCCTAAGTCCAAGTAGCATCACATAAGCAGTAGATAAGTATACTTGATCAAACAGCATCTGAGACAAAACATGCTAAAGTGTCAACCAAAAAGGTTGAGTGAAGTTCATAGCTTTAACAAAAGTAGGAATAGTTGTTTTTAGACCACAAGATTTAGTTTGTAAAGTTGATCTCCCACAGGATCAAAAAGTTATGCAAAAGCGTGATATTTAAACTGAACGTTCAAGTTTGCCCCATGACAAGTTATGTCTGTCCTTGTCAGTTTAAATTTCATTATCAAGTAATACAAAGACTTAGTCAAATGTATCGGGGACGTTACTCCCGATAGACCTACCGCCAATAGTTAAGCATGCCGCAGCAACTAAAAATATCACTGTAGGGACTTAGTGGACATAGCCGGGTATAGCATAGTTTAAAGTTTGGTACTTGTGTCTAAAGTGTAAAAAGTAAAAATAGCAAGTTTCTCACCCCAAGTAAAGTAAGTAAGTTGTGCACAATAGAAAGTGGGGCTATAAAGTTCACCTTAGTAAGTAGAGAGAGAGTTATTCCTTAGAATAGAGAGTTGAACGAGTGAGCAGGAATGTCAACCTATTGACATTTAAGAGTAGTTAAGTGTCTTGCCCATGTTTGAGTTTAAGTACGTGTTTATGTATAGTTTTTTTCACTAAGTTTCTATTCCTAGTAAGTTTCTATTTTTAGAAAGTTTCTTATTTTAGTAGGTTCCCTATTTTAGTAAGTTTCTATACTTAGAAAGTTTCTACTTAAAGAGTGTTTTCCATTTTAGGATACTTGTAATATTAGATAAGCTTCCAATCGCCCCTTTTCCTTCTAATGACCATTTCAGGTCTAGGGGCTTGAGCTATAGGACCCTTTAAATCGGAAATCCAAACCCTTCCGCCTAGAGTTTCGTAGAAACCATTCGTCCAGAATGTTCGAAGATCTATACATCTCTAATACATATCCCAAAATGTCTTTACGTGTTATAATATAAGTAATAGGTTTTAGGTGTTAATAATAGTAACAGTGTATACATGTTAATTAATAGTATAAGTAGTATTAGGGTTTCATTAATTAGGGTTAGTTAATTAAAGTGGTATTTTAATGATTAGGGTTTGTAATAATGACTAGGGTTTAATTAATTTCCTAGGGTTTAGGTTTAATTAATTAGGTTTAGGTTAAAGTTAATTTAGAGTTTTAATAATATATGTACAATATATGTGTCGTGTATATATATTGTAAATTTATTTAAACAAGATAACTTTAAAATATAAATTTATTGATTTAATATGTCTAATAGTTATCTTATTAAGTAAGTTAATGATTTTTATAAAAATTTATGAAAAAGTTCGGATTTATTTTATATGGAAACTTCAAAAATTGTTTTAACCATATCTAACTCAATTTTAATCCAAATCGCATGATATTTATATAAATTTTGATTGGTTTTGAAAGGGGAATCCAAATATGAACTCAAAATAAGAGAATAAGACTTTTCCAGTTTTGAAAAATTAGTGTTCTAATAAATACGAATTTAGTCATACTTAAAACAAGGTTAGCAAGCTTAATAACTAAAGATACTTGGTATACTCTAATTAATTTTAATAAGTGACTATATATTCAATTAATGAGATTTGATTAGGTTTAAATAAATTAGGGTTAGATATTTAGGGTTTGTAGATCATACATTATATATATATATATATATATATATATATATATATATATATATATATATATATATATATATATATATATATATATATTTGTAATCGACATATATATATATATGTATATGTATATATTTTTTTTACATGAACAATATAATTGTATATGATCTAGTATGAATGTAATTATGAATATAACATGAATTGAAAGTAAACTTTAAGAGTTTTGGATCTAGGGTTTTACCTTGATGAAGATCTATGAAGATTAACAAGAAAAAGTTGATGAACACTTGAAGATGAAGATCAAACCCTTGAAGATTTGAAGAACACCTTGAAGATCTTGATGAACACGAAGAACGCGATGAAGATCCTTTGAAAATTGCTTGAAGATCACTTGAAGATCTTGAAGATGGGGTGGTGATTTTCGGTTCTTCTTGGCCGAAATTAGGAGAGAGGGAGGGAGAGATTTGAGAGAGAATTGTAAGAATGATTTGGAACAAGAATAGCTCTAGCCTAGGTTCCTATTTATAGGAGATATTAGAGGGTTCTAGAATTAGGGTTTAACAAGTAATACTTAGGGAACAAGTTAGGGTTAAATGAGGAGGTGGAGGAGGTATTTTGTAGTGACCCGAACTTTTCCATGTTTATATTTATATATATATATATATATTAAATGAAATTGTTATTTACATGATTAAGTGTTTCCAACATGTTAAGCAATCAAACTTGTTAAGACTTGATTAATTGAAATAGGTTTCATATAGACAATTGACCACCCAAGTTGACCGGTGATTCACGAACGTTAAAACTTGTAAAAACTATACGATGACATATATATGGTTATATATATAGTTAACATGATTTTATTATAAGTATGTATCTCATTAGGTATTTTAACAATGAGTTATATACATAAAAATAAGACTACTAACTTAATGATTTCGAAACGAGACATATATGTAATGATTGTCGTTGTAACGACATTTAACTGTATATATATCATACTAAGATATATTATATATCATAATATCATGATAATATAACAATTTAACATCTCATTTGTTATAATAAACAATGGGTTAACAACATTCAACAAGATCGTTAACCTAAAGGTTTCAAAACAACATTTACATGTAACGACTAACGATGACTTAACGACTCAGTTAAAATGTATATACATGTAGTATTTTAATATGTATTCATACACTTTTGAAAGACTTCAAGACACTTATCAAAATAGTTCTACTTAAAAAAATGCTTACAATTACATCCTCGTTCAGTTTCATCAAAAATTCTACTCGTATGCACCCGTATTCGTACTTGTACAATACACAGCTTTTAGATGTATGTACTATTGGTATTGATCAGCTATTAGCAGCCATTGTGAGTCACCTAACACATGTGGGAACCATCATTTGGCAACTAGAATGAAATATCTCATAAAATTACAAAAATATGAGTAATCATTCATGACTTATTTACATGAAAACAAAATTACATAACCTTTATATCTAATCCATACACCAACGACCAAAAACACCTACAAACACTTTCATTCTTCAATTTTATTCATCTAATTGATCTCTCTCAAGTTCTATCTTCAAGTTCTAAGTGTTCTTCATAAATTTGAAAAGTTCTAGTTTCATAAAATCAAGAATACTTCCAAGATTGCAAGTTTACTTCCAAGTTTTCTAAATCCATTCCAAGTAATCATCCAAGAACAAGAAACCTTTGTTACTTACAGTAGGTTATCTTTCTAATACAAGGTAATAATTATATTCAAACTTTAATTCAATTTCTATAACTATAACAATCTTATTTCGAGTGGAAATCTTACTTGAAATTGTTTTCGTGTCATGATTCTGCTTCAAGAACTTTCAAGCCATCCAAGGATCCTTTGAAGCTAGATCTATTTTTCTCATTTCCAGTAGGTTTATCCAAGGAACTTGAGGTAGTAATAATGTTCATAACATCATTCAATTCATACATATAAAGCTATCTTATTCGAAGGTTTAAACTTGTAATCACTAGATCATTGTATAGTAAATTCTAAACTTGTTCGCAAATAAAAGTTAATCCTTCTAACTTGACTTTTAAAATCAACTAAACACATGTTTTATATCTATATTATATGCTAACTTAATGATTTAAAACCTGGAAACACGAAAAACACCGTAAAACCGAATTTACGCCGTCGTAGTAACACCGCGGGCTGTTTTGGGTTAGTTAATTAAAAACTATGATAAACTTTGATTTAAAAGTTGTTATTCTGAGAAAATGATTTTTATTATGAACATGAAACTATATCCAAAAATTATGGTTAAACTCAAAGTGGAAGTATGTTTTCTAAAATAGTCATCTAGACGTCGTTCTTTCGACTAAAATGACTACCTTTACAAAAATGACTTGTAACTTATTTTTCCGACTATAAACCTATAATTTTTCTGTTTAGATTCATAAAATAGATTTCAATATGAAACCATAGCAATTTGATTCACTCAAAACGGATTTAAAATGAAGAAGTTATGGGTAAAACAAGATTGGATAATTTTTCTCATTTTAGCTACGTGAAAATTGGTAACAAATCTATTCCAACCATAAATTAATCAACTTGTATTGTATATTATGTAATCTTGAGATACCATAGACACGTATATAATGTTCCGACCTATCATGTCGACACATCTATATATATTTCGGAACAACCATAGACACTCTATATGTGAATGTTGGAGTTAGCTATACAGGGTTGAGGTTGATTCCAAAATATATATAGTTTGAGTTGTGATCAATACTGAGATACGTATACACTGGGTCGTGGATTGATTCAAGATAATATTTATCGATTTATTTCTGTACATGTAACTGTGGACAACTAGTTGTAGGTTACTAACGAGGACAGCTGACTTAATAAACTTAAAACATCAAAATGTATTAAAAGTATTGTAAATATATTTTGAACATACTATGATATATATGTATATACTGTTATAGGTTCGTGAATCAACCAGTGGCCAAGTCTTACTTCCCGACGAAGTAAAAACCTGTGAAAGTGAGTTATAGTCCCACTTTTAAAATCTAATATTTTTGGGATGAGAATACATGCAGGTTTTATAAATGATTTACAAAATAGACACAAGTGCGTGAAACTACATTCTATGGTTGAATCATCGAAATCGAATATGCCCCTTTTTATTAAGTCTGGTAATCTAAGAATTAGGGAACAGACACCCTAATTGACGCGAATCCTAAAGATAGATCTATTGGGCCTAACAAACCCCATTCAAAGTACCGAATGCTTTAGTACTTCGAAATTTATATCATATCCGAAGGGTGTCCCGGAATGATGGGGATATTCTTATATATGCATCTTGTTAATGTCGGTTACCAGGTGTTCACCATATGAATGATTGTTATCTCTATGTATGGGATGTGTATTGAAATATGAAATCTTGTGGTCTATTGTTACGATTTGATATATATAGGTTAAACCTATAACTCACCAACATTTTTGTTGACGTTTAAAGCATGTTTATTCTCAGGTGAATACTAAGAGTTTCCGCTGTTGCATACTAAAATAAGGACAAGATTTGGAGTCCATGTTTGTATGATATTGTGTAAAAACTGCATTCAAGAAACTGATTTCGATGTAACATATTTGTATTGTAAACCATTATGTAATGGTCGTGTGTAAACAGGATATTTTAGATTATCATTATTTGATAATCTACGTAAAGCTTTTTAAACCTTTATTTATGAAATAAAGGTTATGGTTTGTTTTAAAAATGAATGTAGTCTTTGAAAAATGTCTCATATAGAGGTCAAAACCTCGCAACGATATCAATTAATATGGAACGTTTTTTATCAATAAGAACAGGACATTTCAGTTGGTATCCGAGCGTTGGTCTTAGAGAACCAGAAATTTGCATTAGTGTGTCTTATCGAGTTTGTTAGGATGCATTAGTGAGTCTGGACTTCGACCGTGTTTTCTTTAAAAATGATTGCTTAACATTTTTGTTGGTAACTATATATTATTAACATGTATATATTATGTGATATATTAATCTCTTAACATGTTTGATATTGTGTGATAGATGTCTACCTCTAGAACAAATCCCATTGACTCACCTAATAATAACGAAGAGTCGAATATATATTGGACTGATTCACAAGTTCCCGAAGAAGAACCGGAAGAAGAATCAGAAACGGAAGAAGAATCAGAACCGGAAGAGGAGGAACCGGAGGAGGAAATAGAATCGGTGGGGGAAATAATAAAACGGTTAAGTAAAAGAAAATCCTCAACCAACTGACCAAGGTTAATTATGGTCAATGGTGTTTCCGCCAAGGAAGCAAAATATTGGGAGGATTACCAATTCTCCGATGAATCGGATTCCGACGAGAATTCCGATGATGTTATAGAAATTACCCCAACTGAATTTAAAAAGGCAAAAGAAAATAATAAGGGAAAGGGCATAAAAATAGAGAAATCTAATTCCAACCCCGATGAACTTTATATGTATCGTCAACCCCCGAAGCCCTTAAGTTGTAACAATGACCCGGGAACCTCTAAACCACCAGGTTTTTCAAGACCAATGTGGAAAACGACGGCTCGTATTAGGGGAACATCATATATCCCTAAAAACTTAGCAAAAAGAACCAAGATCGAAAAAGAATAAACGAGTGAGTCGGAATAAGATAGTTGTATTTGTGCGGTGTAATATATGTAATATAGTGTGCTTATGCTTTACGATATATATATAAAAATGGCTTGTATTAATAAGTACCTTTTATGAATCTAACTCTTGTCTATTTTACAGTATAAAAACACAAAATGGATAGACAACCCAATATTTTAGAAGACTTACCCGGAGACATGATTGATGAAATCTTGTCTAGAGTCGGTCAGAATTCCTCGACACAACTATTTACGGCGAAATCAGTTTGTAAGACATTCGAAGAACGTTCCAAGAATGTCTTAGTTTATAAGAGACTTTCGTTTGAAAGATGGGGGATATCACATTGGGAAACCCATAAGTTACGATGTGTTTACTTTGACGCATATATTGCGGGGAACCCAAATGCTATTTTACGCAACGGGTTAAGAAATTATTTTGACTCAATGTATCCGAATATAGGACTTCATGATTTAGAAAAAGCGGCTAACATGCAACATAAAGAAGCATGCTATGCTTACGGGTTAGTAATATTCGCTTCTCACCAAAGTGAGAAAAAGAACATCGGGCTACAACTATTAAACAAAACGTTCCCACAAGTGACGGAGTCGGTAATTGGGGTAAGAAATGAGGTTTTTAGGTTATTACGAGACTGTTGGTCATTACGTAACCCTCGTCCCTTTGACGAAGTTACAACACGCTGTCTTATTAACGGCCATAACGGTTATGTTCCACAAGACCAAGGATGGGAAGTAGTCCTAGTAAAACCAGAATGCATGACTTGTTTCTGGACGTATGAATTACGTGTCTTTATTGCCTTTGCTGAACGACTTGTGTACTAGCTAGAATTATCTTCACAACTATCTTGTATCAAAGTTATTGTGTGCTATATTTCATGCTTTATGTAAAATAAGCGGTATTGTAAGTTTGTAAAATATTGTATAAAAGTTTGAACGCGAAATATTATTATAATCAGTTTTTCATATAGAATTGTAGTAGTTGAATTGTATATTAGCTACTAAGTATGAACTTAACGGGTAGGTACTACCCGAATTTAAACTTATAAAACGCTAATATGAAGAAAAAGCTTTTATAAATGAGTTCATATTATGCTACGAAATACTATTAACTACTCTTAATATTCTGTATGATTAACTTGTTCCATTTGACTATTTTGAAGGAAATGGCACCGACTACTTGACACACCGTGAATATGAATGAAGAGGAATTCCGTACTTTGCTAGCTTCAAACATAGCCGCAGTACAGGCTGCGCTACATACCAACAATAACCTTGGATCTAGCAGTACAGGAAATCGTGTAGGATGCACCTACAAAGAATTCACTGCCTGCAAACCTTTGGAATTTGATGGAACCGAAGGACTGATCGGATTGAAACGGTGGACCGAGAAGGTCGAATCGGTGTTTGCCATAAGTAAGTGTACTGAAGAGGACAAAGTGAAGTACGCTACACATACCTTCACAGGTTCTGCGTTAACATGGTGGAATACCTATCTAGAGCAAGTGGGACAAGATGATGCGTACGCACTACCGTGGTCAGCATTCAAGCACTTGATAAACGAGAAGTACCGTCCCAGAACCGAGGTCAATAAGCTCAAGACAGAACTTAGAGGGTTACGAACCCAAGGATTTGATATTACCACGTACGAAAGACGATTAACAGAATTGTGCCTATTGTGTCCGGGAGCGTTCGAAGATGAGGAAGAGAAGATCGATGCGTTTGTGAAAGGATTACCGGAAAGAGTCCAAGAAGATATAAGTTCACACGAGCCCGCCTCCATACAACAGGCATGTAGAATGGCTCACAAACTAGTGAACCAGATTGAGGAAAGAATTAAAGAACTGACGACTGAAGAGGCCAATGTGAAGCAAGTCAAAAGAAAGTGGAAGGAAAACGGTGATAAGAATCACCAATACAACAACAACAGCAATTACAATAATAATCGCAACAATTATCCCAACAATCGCAACATCAATCGCAACAACAACAAACAACAACAACAACAACAACAACAACAACAACAACAGCAACTACAACAATCATCCCAACAACAATAACAACCGCAACAACAACAACAATCAGAAGCAGCTATGCCAAAGGTGTGAAAAGTATCACTCGGGGTTCTGCACCAAATTTTGCAACAAGTGTAAAAGAAATGGTCCTAGCGCGGCGAAGTATGAGGTCTACGGACCAGGGGTTAACAGAACGAAAGGAACAAATGGTGTCGGAACGAGTAATGGCGGAGTAAGTAGTGTCGGAGCAAGTTATGCCAATGTAGTTTGTTATAAATGTGGAAAATCGGGCCACATTATTAGAAATTGCCCGAACCAGGAGAACACGAATGGACAAGGCCGCGGAAGAGTTTTCAATATTAATGCGGCAGAGGCACAGGAAGACCCAGAGCTTGTTACGGGTACGTTTCTTATTGATAATAAATCTGCTTACGTTTTATTTGATTCGGGTGCGGATAGAAGCTATATGAGTAGAGATTTTTGTGCTAAATTAAGTTGTCCATTGACGCCGTTGGATAGTAAATTTTTACTCGAATTAGCAAACGGTAAATTAATTTCAGCAGATAATATATGCCGGAATCGAGAAATTAAACTGGGTAGTGAAATATTTAAAATTGATTTGATACCAGTAGAGTTAGGGAGTTTTGATGTAATAGTTGGCATGGACTGGCTGAAGAAGGTGAAAGCAGAGATCGTATGTTATAAAAATGCAATTCGCATTGTACGAGAAGAAGGAGAACCCTTAATGGTGTACGGAGAAAAGGGCAACATGAAGCTACATCTTATTAGTAATTTGAAGGCACAAAAACTAATAAGAAAAGGTTGCTATGCTGTTCTAGCACACGTCGAGAAAGTACAAACTGAAGAAAAGAGCATCAATGATGTTCACATCGCAAAAGAATTTCCCGATGTATTTTCGAAAGAATTACCGGGACTACCTCCACATCGATCTGTTGAATTTCAAATAGATCTTGTATCAGGAGCTGCACCAATAGCTCGTGTTCCTTATAGACTCGCACCCAGCGAGATGAAAGAACTGCAAAGCCAACTGCAAGAACTATTAGAACGTGATTTCATTCGACAAAGTACATCACCATGGGGAGCTCCTATTTTGTTTGTCAAGAAGAAGGATGGTACATTTAGGTTGTGTATTGACTACAGAGAGTTGAACAAACTTACCATCAAAAACCGTTATCCACTGCCGAGAATTGACGACTTATTTGATCAACTACAAGGCTCGTCGGTTTATTCGAAGATCGATTTACGTTCTGGATATCATCAAATGCGAGTAAAGGAGGATGATATTCCAAAAACTACTTTTAGGACGAGTTATGGTCATTACGAGTTTATGGTTTTGCCGTTTGGATTGACTAATGCACCAGCTGTGTTCATGGACCTTATGAACTGAGTGTGTGGGCCATATCTTGACAAGTTTGTCATTGTTTTCATCGATGACATACTTATTTACTCAAAGAATGATCAAGAGCACGAAGAACATTTGAGAAAAGTGCTAGAAGTATTGAGGAAAGAAAAACTGTACGCTAAGTTTTCAAAGTGTGCATTTTGGTTGGAAGAAGTTCAATTCCTCGGTCACATAGTGAACAAAGAAGGTATCCAGGTGGACCCGGTAAAGATCGAAACCGTTGAAAAGTGGGAAACCCCAAAAACTCCGAAGCATATACGTCAATTTTTAGGATTGGCTGGTTACTACAGAAGATTCATCCAAGATTTCTCCAATATAGCAAAACCCTTGACTGCATTAACGCATAAAGGGAAGAAATTTGAATGGAAGGATGAACAAGAGAAGGCGTTTCAATTATTGAAGAAAAAGCTAACTACGACACCTATATTGTCATTGCCTGAAGGGAATGATGATTTTGTGATTTATTGTGACGCATCAAAGCAAGGTCTCGGTTGTGTATTAATGGAACGGACGAAGGTGATTGCTTATGCATCTAGACAATTGAAGATTCACGAGTAAAATTATACGACGCATGATTTGGAATTAGACGCGGTTGTTTTTGCATTAAAGACTTGGAGGCACTACTTATATGGGGTCAAAAGTATTATATATACCGACCACAAAAGTCTTCAACACATATTTAATCAGAAACAACTGAATATGAGGCAGCGTAGATGGATTGAATTGTTGAATGATTACGACTTTGAGATTCGTTACCACCCGGGGAAGGCAAATGTGGTAGCCGACGCCTTGAGCAGAAAGGACAGAGAACCCATTCGAGTAAAATCTATGAATATAATGATTCACACTAACCTTACTACTTAAATAAAGGAGGCGCAACAAGGAGTTTTAAAAGAGGGAAATTTAAAGGATGAAATACCCAAAGGATCGGAGAAGCATCTTAATATTCAGGAAGACGGAACCCGGTATAGGGCTGAAAGAATTTGGGTACCAAAATTTGGAGATATGAGAGAAATGGTACGTAGAGAAGCTCATAAAACCAGATACTCAATACATCCTGGAACGGGGAAGATGTACAAGGATCTCAAGAAACATTTTTGGTGGCCAGGTATGAAAGCCGATGTTGCTAAATACGTAGGGGAATGTTTGACGTGTTCTAAGGTCAAAGCGGAGCATCAGAAACCATCAGGTCTACTTCAACAACCCGAAATCCCGGAATGGAAATGGGAAAACATTACCATGGATTTCATCAATAAATTGCCAAGGACTGCAAGTGGTTTTGATACTATTTGGGTAATAGTTCATCGTCTCACCAAGTCAGCACACTTCCTGCCAATAAGAGAAGATGACAAGATGGAGAAGTTAGCACGACTGTATTTGAAGGAAGTAGTCTCCAGACATGGAATACCAATCTCTATTATCTCTGATAGGGATGGCAGATTTCTTTCAAGATTCTGGCAGACATTACAGCAAGCATTGGGAACTCGTCTAGACATGAGTACTGCCTATCATCCATAAACTGATGGGCAGAGTGAAAGGACGATACAAACGCTTGAAGACATGCTACGAGCTTGTGTTATTGATTTCGGAAACAGTTGGGATCGACATCTACCGTTAGCAGAATTTTCCTACAACAACAGCTACCATTCAAGCATTGAGATGGTGCCGTTTGAAGCACTTTATGGTAGAAAGTGCAGGTCTCCTATTTGTTGGAGTGAAGTGGGGGATAGACAGATTACGGGTCCGGAGATAATACAAGAAACTACCGAGAAAATCATCCAAATTCAACAAAGATTGAAAACCGCCCAGAGTCGACAAAAGAGCTACGCGGACAGTAAAAGAAAAGATATAGAGTTTGAAATTGGAGAAATGGTCATGCTTAAGGTTTCACCTTGGAAAGGCGTTGTTCGATTTGGTAAACGGGGGAAACTAAATCCAAGGTACATTGGACCATTCAAGATTATAGATCGTGTCGGACCAGTAGCCTACCAACTGGAGCAACCTCAACAACTCGCGGTTGTACATAACACTTTCTACGTCTCAAATTTGAAGAAATGTTTTGGTAAAGAAGATCTCACTATTCCGTTGGACGAAATCCAAATCAATGAAAAACTTCAATTCATTGAAGAACCCGTCGAAATAATGGATCGTGAGGTTAAGAGACTTAAAAAAACAAGATACTGATTGTTAAGGTTCGATGGAATGCTCGTAGAGGACCCGAGTTCACCTGGGAGCGTGAAGATCAGATGAAGAAGAAATACTCGCATTTATTTCCAGAAGATACGTCAACACATCCAACTGCTTAAAATTTCGGGACGAAATTTATTTAACGGGTAGGTACTGTAGTGACCCGAACTTTTCTATGTTTATATAT
The DNA here is from genome assembly GCF_046630445.1 of Rutidosis leptorrhynchoides. Lineage (NCBI taxonomy): Eukaryota > Viridiplantae > Streptophyta > Magnoliopsida > Asterales > Asteraceae > Rutidosis > Rutidosis leptorrhynchoides. The sequence goes on from NC_092333.1 coordinate 414,915,225, forward strand.
ATATATATTAAATGAAATTGTTATTTACATAATTAAGTGTTTCCAACATGTTAAGCAATCAAACTTGTTAAGACTTGATTAATTGAAATAGGTTTCGTATAGACAATTGACCACCCAAGTTGACCGGTGATTCACGAACGTTAAAACTTGTAAAAACTATACAATGATATATATATGGTTATATACATAGTTAACATGATTTTATTATAAGTATGTATCTCATTAGGTATTTTAAGAATGAGTTATATACATAAAAATAAGACTACTAGCTTAATGATTTCGAAACGAGACATATATGTAACGATTGTCGTTGTAACGACATTTAACTGTATATATATCATACTAAGATATATTATATATTATAATATCATGATAATATAAAAATTTAACATCTCATTTGTTATAATAAACAATGGGTTAACAACATTCAATATCGTTAACCTAAAGGTTTCAAAACAACATTTACATGTAACGACTAACGATGACTTAACGACTCAGTTAAAATGTATATACATGTAGTGTTTTAATATGTATTCATACACTTTTGAAAGACTTCAAGACACTTATCAAAATACTTCTACTTAACAAAAATGCTTACAATTACATCCTCGTTCAGTTTCATCAACAATTCTACTCGTATGCACCCGTATTCGTACTCGTACAATACACAGCTTTTAGATGTATGTACTATTGGTATATACACTCCAATGATCAGCTCTTAGCAGCCCATGTGAGTCACCTAACACATGTGGGAACCATCATTTGGCAACTAGCATGAAATATCTCATAAAATTACAAAAATATGAGTAATCATTCATGACTTATTTACATGAAAACAAAATTACATATCCTTTATATCTAATCCATACACCAACGACCAAAAACACCTACAAACACTTTCATTCTTCAATTTTCTTCATCTAATTGATCTCTCTCAAGTTCTATCTTCAAGTTCTAAGTGTTCTTCATAAATTCCAAAAGTTCTAGTTTCATAAAATCAAGAATACTTCCAAGATTGCAAGTTTACTTCCAAGTTTTCTAAATCCATTCCAAGTAATCATCCAAGAACAAGAAACCTTTGTTACTTACAGTAGGTTATCTTTCTAATACAAGGTAATAATCATATTCAAACTTTAATTCAATTTCTATAACTATAACAATCTTATTTCGAGTGGAAATCTTACTTGAAATTGTTTTCGTGTCATGATTCTGCTTCAAGAACTTTCAATCCATCCAATGATCCTTTGAAGCTAGATCTATTTTTCTCATTTCCAGTTTGTTTATCCAAGGAACTTGAGGTAGTAATGATGTTCATAACATCATTCGATTCATACATATAAAGCTATCTTATTCGACGGTTTAAACTTGTAATCACTAGAACATAGTTTAGTTAATTCTAAACTTGTTCGCAAATAAAAGTTAATCCTTCTAACTTGACTTTTAAAATCAACTGAACACATGTTCTATATCTATATAATATGCTAACTTAATGATTTAAAACCTGGAAACACGAAAAACACCGTAAAACCGGATTTACGCCATCATAGTAACACCGCGGGCTGTTTTGGGTTAGTTAATTAAAAACTATGATAAAATTTGATTTAAAAGTTGTTATTCTGAAAAAATGATTTTTATTATGAACATGAAACTATATCCAAAAATTATGGTTAAACTCAAAGTGGAAGTATGTTTTCTAAAATGGTCATCTAGACGTCGTTCTTTCGACTGAAATGACTACCTTTACAAAAACGACTTGTAACTTATTTTTCTGACTATAAACCTATAATTTTTCTATTTAGATTTATAAAATATAGTTCAATATGAAACCATAGCAATTTAATTCACTCAAAACGGATTTAAAATGAAGAAGTTATGGGTAAAACAAGATTGGATAATTTTTCTCATTTTAGCTACGTGAAAATTGGTAACAAATCTATTCCAACCATAACTTAATCAACTTGTATTGTATATTATGTAATATTGAGATACCATAGACACGTATACAATATTTCGACCTATCATTTCGACACATCTATATATATTTCGGAACAACCATAGACACTCTATATGTGAATGTTGGAGTTAGCTATACAGGGTTGAGGTTGATTCCAAAATATATATAGTTTGATTTGTGATCAATACTGAGATACGTATACACTGGGTCGTGGATTGATTCAAGATAATATTTATCAATTTATTTCTGTACATCTAACTGTGGACAACTAGTTGTAGGTTACTAACGAGGACAGCTGACTTAATAAACTTAAAACATCAAAATGTATTAAAAGTATTGTAAATATATTTTGAACATACTTTGATATATATGTATATATTGTTATAGGTTCGTGAATCAACCAGTAGCCAAGTCTTACTTCCCGACGAAGTAAAAATCTGTGAAAGTGAGTTATAGTCCCACTTTTAAAATCTAATATTTATGGGATGAGAATACATGCAGGTTTTATAAATGATTTACAAAATAGACACAAGTAAGTGAAACTACATTCTATGGTTGAATCATCAAAATCGAATATGCCCCTTTTTATTAAGTCTGGTAATCTAAGAATTAGGGAACATATACCCTAATTGACGCGAATCCTAAAGATAGATCTATTGGGCCTAACAAACCCCATCCAAAGTACCGGATGCTTTAGTACTTCAAAATTTATATCATATCCGAAGGGTGTCCCGGAATGATGGGGATATTCTTATATATGCATCTTGTTATTGTCGGTTACCAGGTGTTCACCATATGAATGATTTTTATCTCTATGTATGGGATGTGTATTGAAATATGAAATCTTGTGGTCTATTGTTACGATTTGATATATATAGGTTAAACCTATAACTCACCAACATTTTTGTTGACGTTTAAAGCATGTTTATTCTCAGGTGAATACTAAGAGCTTCCGTTGTTGCATACTAAAATAAGGACAAGATTTGTAGTCCATGTTTGTATGATATTGTGTAAAAACTGCATTCAAGAAACTGATTTCGATGTAACATATTTGTATTGTAAACCATTATGTAATGGTCGTGTGTAAACAGGATATTTTAGATTATCATTATTTGATAATCTACATAAAGTTTTTTAAACCTTTATTTATGAAATAAAGGTTATGGTTTGTTTTAAAAATGAATGCAGTCTTTGAAAAATGTCTCATATAGAGGTCAAAACCTCGCAACGAAATCAATTAATATGGAACGTTTTTAATCAATTAGAACGGGACATTTCATATTTTGGGCCGAAAATATGGAGGGCAAAAGGGTAATTATACCCCTTAAAATTTCCGCTAGGGTTTAGGGGAATTACGGTTAACTTTTTCACTCTAGTCCTTGTACTTTAATTTAGCTTAAATGGTTCCTTAATTATCCAAATTTAATTATTTACATGTACAAAGTTTAAGGTTATTTATTTTGTTCACAAAGGTTTATCAACCCTTTATTTTTATCTTTTATTAACTTGTCGTTTATCACACAAAGTTAGTTATACGTTTTTATAATTCTTTTAACGCTTATTGATTATAGTTAAATCGTTAAGTTTAATTATATTGTTTGGGCAAATTAAATGATGAAAGGATATATAAATGTTGGAAATTTGATGGTCGTTATAGTACCTCCCCGTTATTAGAAACTTCATCTCGAAGTTTTAGGTAAAGCTCTCGTTTGCATCAGCAGTTGAGAATAGATAGAGGTATTTTCGTATAGTTTGGTCTTCGCGTTCCCATGTATGTTAGGGGCTGCTACGCGAATCCCAACGGATTTTAATAGAGTTTGATTTTCACGTTCCCTGGTACAATCGGGGCCCTTTCGTAAATTCCAATGAGTGTTAACAATAGGTATATTGTTTTGTTTACACGCTTGATCTCATGATCCTTAACTTTATTAGGTCGTTTACAAGGTGCATTAAATGCGGAGATTTTTCCAAGGAATAACAAGAGTGTCGTTTGACTAGTTTTCCTTTAAAAGGAAAGATGATGCTATATCAGCATGAAATGTATCGTTGAGCTCATTAAGATTTTGAGTTTTTATGCCGCAATAGTAGGGCAGATAAAATAGAGTAGAGTACGTAAAGATTTTAGTTACATGGTTTGATGTATGGCTGGTGTTTGTTAGAGATAGTTCCAGCTTCAAGTTGCGAAAGGTAACCATAATACCTTTAGTTTTCAAGAGATGTCTAATAGATAAATGAGACATTAGTTGAGGATTCATTGACCTCAGGATAATACGAGTGATTAAATGAAAGACATCGTTCAGTATACATGAGAACTTGTCTTTAGAAAAGTTTCAAAATGTAGCTTCAAGATTTATGATTTCAGCTTCATGTCGAATCATAGATCTAGACTTGACTATAATAACATCTAGTTGCAATCCAAGAAGGAAGAAATGTGTAGAGTATCTTCATAAATGTTTAAGATAACTCCTTCAGAGTAAGAAAAGTGTTTTCGTATAAATGGCGAGTCGGTCTATTATTTACTTACGAGTTTAAACGCGGATTCGAATAAATGTGAATCATTGTTTATAGGATTAAGGAACCTCTGCTTGTTTGTTCGAAAGATCGTAGAATTGATGTTTACGAGAGCGTTGTAGTTTATCCATGAAATACTGGAAGTAGAAACTTCTTAATGATTAGTATAGCAAGGAAGAGATGACGTACGTAAAGAGGTAAGTCTCGTTCTTGCACGGAGAATGAGAATAAAGGTGATCCAAACACATTGGAGAGCAATACAAAAGTTTTAATAATGAGCCAAAGTAATTTTTGAAAAGTTGTGACGTTTGATATAACAATATAAACGAAGCGAAGCTATTAGTAAGACTTGAGTTATGTACATCACGTACTATTTACGTGAAATAATTTGAACAATACGAAAAAGAGTTGATTAAAAGAATGTTTAATTTGATAAAACAAAGGTAAATTGATAAAAATGCGAAAGTGTTTATATAATTAGTGAAGGTAATTTTAGAGAAGTTGACGAAATGATGGTCGTAGTAAAACTAGGGTTACGTAAAATTTGTAAAGTAATTTCTTTTTAATCAAAGTGAAAATTTGTAGAAGCGAAAGTATAATTTGATATGTACTAGTCAAAGTACGTAAAGTTAAATTTATGTATAAGATTTTATAAATCGCATAAGTTAAAAATCATTTTTATAAATTCCGAGATAGCTTGAAAATAAAGACTCGTGTAAGAAGTCTTTGGAAAACAGGATATTTGTATTTAAGAGTTTATTTGTTTGAGAAAAATTGATTGAAGATTAAAAATTCCGGAGGATGATTGTGTAATAATTGTTTCGAGGTAGTGAAAACTAATGAATTGACTTTTATCAAGGCATGAGTCCTTGGACTCAGAATGTTAACGTTAAAGTAAAAAGGATGATAATGTGATTATCATCAAATGAGTAAATCACTCGGATTTAGAGTTATGTATGAAAGGACTTCAAATAAGATTTACAACTTTGAATCGTTCGAGTGATAGTGAGAGTTCGAGAACTCGGTATGAGTAATCTGACATTCGCATAGTCAGGTATAAATAAATGCTAAAGCAATGGCTTTAAACTATGTAATGATCATTTGAATTTAGCCCTAATCGGCACAAGAGGAGGATACGTTAAAGTATGATAGAATCATTTCAGTTGCTACAGCAGTTCTTCAGATGTGATAAGTTTAGCTCAAGCCACAACTTGAGATAGTGTATTTCACCTTTGATTTTTGAGTTAACAATGATCGATTGTTGTTTGAGTATGACACCATTACTTGCATGGTGCCAAGTAGTCTATTATAAGCGCATGAGTGCATAAGTTTCTTAACTATGATAGTCAAACGTTACATATATGGAGATTATATTCTTCAAATAGAAATTGTAATAGCGAACATGGGGTTTGTTATATCGATGTTTGAGGGTTCAAAAGTCGTACCAAAAGTGTAATAATAGAGAGGATCTGGATTTAACAAGTGATGATTAAGTATCCATGATCAGGAGATATTCATTTAGGATAAATGAATGTAACATTTCAAGATTTGTTTGTTTACAATTTTCATGGTACATGAAAGTTTGTTAAATGAGTATGAGATAGATATATAGTTTGATTAGAATGAGTCCTTCGTATCTACTAATATCAAGATGATCATTTTTCTCCTTTCATGCCCTTGCATTTGGGTTTTTGGACAGATAGCTTGAGAGTTTTTCTTTGATTCACTTTCTATTCCATACATCATGATATTGGAATATTCCTATGAATTACCGGAATATAATCACGTTGGCCACCGTCATTATATTTCACTAATTCATATTTCCATTTTAATATCACTTCATAAGGTCAGGATATGTGATCAATGATGATTTATAGTGTGTTAAGGATAGCAGTAATCTTAGCTCGATCGACAACATGTCGGTTTTAAGCCAAAACTTGCACTTGGAAAAGTTTGCGTAGAGTTGTTCTTTTTCTTAAGAGTTCAAGAATGAATTTACAAATGTTGCTCATGTTCCTTCTCACTCTTGGAGTAGATCGAAATGTCATCCATGAAAACAGTTACGAACTTGTCGAGTTATGGTTGGCTAGTTTTAAGTTGCGGTCTTTATAGACTTGGTCAACCTTCATATCTTTGAAAGTTATGGAAGTCGTGAAAGTTAGGAAATGGACGTAGTCAGACATCGTGGTAAGAGTTGGTGCAGTTGGGCGAACCATGATTCTTCACTACTTAAGGGTGTATTGAAGTTTGATAAATCTGATAGGTTATAAGTTTGAAAAATTTTTAAGCGAGATAAAGATGAATATGATATTAATAAAACACTTAATTTTATTAAGAACGAGTCATTAAATAAGCTGTTATTACATGAGTTGGAAATAGGAATAGTTAAGGCATAGCCTTTACATGGATAAGAATTTGGAAAGATAACTTAGGAAATATTAAGATTGAAGTAGTCTTCATATTCCTTCTTCTCGTCCTCAACCTTCTTCATAAACTTCTCAACTTTCTCATTCTTCGCCTTTTTGTTTCTCATGCAGGAACTCGAGGTTATCATAAAGATTAGAAACTTCATTGTTGATTACATGGTACTTGTGGCCCCTTATAGAAAGTTGATTATTCACGCGGTTTTCCTCCATCTTCAATCTAAGGTTAACATCTTCTCTTAGGTAGGAGAGAGATTGCTTCCCCCATCGGGTATTTCTATCACCTTCATACTTCACCAACTTTATCTCTTTCTTTAGTTCAGCATTTTCCTCCATGAGCTTCTTGATCACTAGGTCTTTTTCCTTTATTTGAACATCGATCCTTGCAATATGGCGAATTAGGTCATCGGTAGTTTTTCGCAGATTCATGAGCTTGTACTTGGCATCAACTTCATCGTAGGAAGGAGATCGGGATCTTTTCTTTGACAGGCCGGTTTCTTCAAGACGTTTCCCCTTGCCTTCCGGTCTTGGAGTCGGGTGGTGATCGGGAGAATTAGGTAAAGTATCCGGACTATAGTTTGGTAATGGAGGACCACCAAAGCTATAAGGTGGACTTTGTACTGGTCTTTCAGTGGAAGACCTTTCAGTATCTTTTTCGGTTGGCTTGAAAAGATTCATTTTGGTCGCTAAGATTCATTTTGGTCGCTTGGTAAGAATTAGACATCCTAACATTAGGAAGGAGATTTTTGATCAGTTTTAAGATAAGATTGTAAAGCATATGTTTTAAGATTACAAGGAAATCCTGAGTGCTTTAAAGTCTAAGGCAAGAAAGGTTATAGTTTCCTAGATTGCTAAGGCACCCTAGCTAACAAGTAAGGCACACATAAAAATGCAATCATGGTTCTCTATAACAACCTGGTTATGCTCTGATACCAATCTGTGATGACCTCCCAATAGGGTCTGGAAGGAACGTCACTAATATCAAAATATACCAACATATTATAATACGAGAACAATTCTAAATGATAAAAAAAAGCTTTATTGAGTACGCAGCGGAAAATGAAATGTCGTTACAATAATGGAAATTACAATAAAGTAATTGTTTCAAATGCAAGAGTAATAAACGCGATAGTTCTTGATCCTAAGTCCAAGTAGCATCACATAAGCAGTAGATAAGTATACTTGATCAAAAAGCACCTGAGACAAAACATGCTAAAGTGTCAACCAAAAAGGTTGAGTGAAGTTCATAGGTTTAACAAAAGTAGAAATAGTTGTTTTTAGACCACAAGATTTAGTTTGTAAAGTTGATCTCCCGCAGGATCAAAAAGTTATGCCAAAGCGTGATATTTAAACTTAACGTTCAAGTTTGCCCCATGACAAGTTGTGTCTGTCCTTGTCGGTTTAAATTTCATTATCAAGTAATACAAAGACTTAGTCAAATGTACCGGGGACGTTACTCCCGATAGGCCTACCCTCAATAATTAAGCATGCCGCAGCAACTAAAAATATCATTGTAGGGACTTAGTCGGACATAGCCGGGTATAGCATAGTTTAAAGTTTGGTACTTGTGTCTAAAGTGTAAAAAGTAAAAACAGCATGTGTCTCACCCCAAGTAAAGTAAGTAAGTTGTGCACAATAGAAAGTGGGGCTATGAAGTTTGAAATGTCCCATTCTTATTGATTAAAAACGTTCCATATTAATTGATTTTGTTGCGAGGTTTTAACCTCTATATGAGACGTTTTTCAAAGACTGCATTCATTTTTAAAACAAACCATAACCTTTATTTCATAGATAAAGGTTTTAAAAAGCTTTACGTAGATTATCAAATAATGATAATCTAAAATATCCTGTTTACACATGACCATTACATAATGGTTTACAATACAAATATGTTACATCGAAATCAGTTTCTTGAATGCAGTTTTTACACAATATCATACAAACATGGACTCCAAATCTTGTCCTTATTTTAGTATACAACAGCGGAAGCTCTTAGTATTCACCTGAGAATAAACATGCTTTAAACGTCAACAAAAATGTTGGTGAGTTATAGGTTTAACCTATATATATCAAATCGTAACAATAGACCACAAGATTTCATATTTCAATACACATCCCATACATAGAGATAAAAATCATTCAAATGGTGAACACCTGGTAACCGACATTAACAAGATGCATATATAAGAATATCCCCATCATTCCGGGACACCCTTCGGATATGATATAAATTTCGAAGTACTAAAGCATCCGGTACTTTGGATGGGGTTTGTTAGGCCCAATAGATCTATCTTTAGGATTCGCGTCAATTAGGGTGTCTGTTCCCTAATTCTTAGATTACCAGACTTAATAAAAAGGGGCATATTCGATTTCGATAATTCAACCATAGAATGTAGTTTCACGTACTTGTGTCTATTTTGTAAATCATTTATAAAACCTGCATGTATTCTCATCCCAAAAATATTAGATTTTAAAAGTGGGACTATAACTCACTTTCACAGATTTTTACTTCGTCAGGAAGTAAGACTTGGCCACTGGTTGATTCACGAACCTATAACAATATATACATATATATCAAAGTATGTTCAAAATATATTTACAACACTTTTAATATATTTTGATGTTTTAAGTTTATTAAGTCAGCTGTCCTCGTTAGTAACCTACAACTAGTTGTCCACAGTTAGATGTACAGAAATAAATCGATAAATATTATCTTGAATCAATCCACGACCCAGTGTATATGTATCTCAGTATTGATCACAACTCAAACTATATATTTTTTGGAATCAACCTCAACCCTGTATAGCTAACTCCAACATTCACATATAGAGTGTCTATGGTTGTTCCGAAATATATATAGATGTGTCGACATGATAGGTCGAAACATTGTATACGTGTCTATGGTATCTCAAGATTACATAATATACAATACAAGTTGATTAAGTTATGGTTGGAATAGATTTGTTACCAATTTTCACGTAGCTAAAATGAGAAAAATTATCCAATCTTATTTTACCCATAACTTCTTCATTTTAAATCCGTTTTGAGTGAATCAAATTGCTATGGTTTCATATTGAACTCTATTTTATGAATCTAAACAGAAAAAGTATAGGTTTATTGTCGGAAAAATAAGTTACAAGTCGTTTTTGTAAAGGTAGTCATTTCAGTCGAAAGAATGACGTCTAGATGACCATTTTAGAAAACATACTTTCACTTTGAGTTTAACCATAATTTTTGGATATAGTTTCATGTTCATAATAAAAATCATTTTCTCAGAATAACAACTTTTAAATCAAAGTTTATCATAGTTTTTAATTAACTAACCCAAAACAGCCCGCGGTGTTACTACGACGGCGTAAATCCGGTTTTACGGTATTTTTCGTGTTTCCAGGTTTTAAATCATTAAGTTAGCATATCATATAGATATAGAACATGTGTTTAGTTGATTTTAAAAGTCAAGTTAGAAGGATTAACTTTTGTTTGCGAACAAGTTTAGAATTAACTAAACTATGTTCTAGTGATTACAAGTTTAAACCTTCGAATAAGATAGCTTTACATGTATGAATCGAATGATGTTATGAACATCATTACTACCTTAAGTTCCTTGGATAAACCTACTGTAAAAGAGAAAACTGGATCTAGCTTCAACGGATCCTTGGATGGCTCGAAGTTCTTGAAGCAGAATCATGACACGAAAACAAGTTCAAGTAAGATCATCACTTGAAATAAGATTGTTATAGTTATAGAAATTGAACCAAAGTTTGAATATGATTAATACCTTGTATTAGAATGATTACCTACTGTAAGAAACAAAGATTTCTTGAGGTTGGATGATCACCTTACAAGATTGGAAGTGAGCTAGCAAACTTGAAAGTATTCTTGATTTTATGTAACTAGAACTTGTAGAATATATGAAGAACACTTAGAACTTGAAGATAGAACTTGAGTGAAATGTCCTGTTCTTATTGATTAAAAACGTTCCATATTAATTGATTTCGTTGCGAGGTTTTGACCTCTATATGAGACGTTTTTCAAAGACTGCATTCATTTTTAAAACAAACCATAACCTTTATTTCATAAATAAAGGTTTAAAAAGCTTTACGTAGATTATCAAATAATGATAATCTAAAATATCCTGTTTACACACGACCATTACATAATGGTTTACAATACAAATATGTTACATCGAAATCAGTTTCTTGAATGCAGTTTTTACACAATATCATACAAACATGGATGCCAAATCTTGTCCTTATTTTAGTATGCAACAGCGGAAGCTCTTAATATTCACCTGAGAATAAACATGCTTTAAACGTCAACAAAAATGTTGGTGAGTTATAGGTTTAACCTATATATATCAAATCGTAACAATAGACCACAAGATTTCATATTTCAATACACATCCCATACATAGAGATAAAAATCATTCATATGGTGAACACCTGGTAACCGACATTAACAAGATGCATATATAAGAATATCCCCATCATTCCGGGACACCCTTCGGATATGATATAAATTTCGAAGTACTAAAGCATCCGGTACTTTGGATGGGGCTTGTTGGGCCCGATAGATCTATCTTTAGGATTCGCGTCAATTAGGGTGTCTGTTCCCTAATTCTTAGATTACCAGACTTAATAAAAAGGGGCATATTCGATTTCGATAATTCAACCATAGAATGTAGTTTCACGTACTTGTGTCTATTTTGTAAATCATTTATAAAACCTGCATGTATTCTCATCCCAAAAATATTAGATTTTAAAAGTGGGACTATAACTCACTTTCACAGATTTTTACTTCGTCGGGAAGTAAGACTTGGCCACTGGTTGATTCACGAACCTATAACAATATATACATATATATATCAAAGTATGTTCAAAATATATTTACAACACTTTTAATATATTTTGATGTTTTAAGTTTATTAAGTCAGCTGTCCTCGTTAGTAACCTACAACTAGTTGTCCACAGTTAGATGTACAGAAATAAATCGATAAATATTATCTTGAATCAATCCACGACCCAGTGTATACGTATCTCAGTATTGATCACAACTCAAACTATATATATTTTGGAATCAACCTCAACCCTGTATAGCTAACTCCAACATTCACATATAGAGTGTCTATGGTTGTTCCGAAATATATATAGATGTGTCGACATGATATGTCGAAACATTGTATACGTGTCTATGGTATCTCAAGATTACATAATATACAATACAAGTTGATTAAGTTATGGTTGGAATAGATTTGTTACCAATTTTCACGTAGCTAAAATGAGAAAAATTATCCAATCTTGTTTTACCCATAACTTCTTCATTTTAAATCCGTTTTGAGTGAATCAAATTGCTATGGTTTCATATTGAACTCTATTTTATGAATCTAAACAGAAAAGTATAGGTTTATAGTCGGAAAAATAAGTTACAAGTCGTTTTTGTAAAGGTAGTCATTTCAGTCGAAAGAACGACGTCTAGATGACCATTTTAGAAAACATACTTTCACTTTGAGTTTAACCATAATTTTTGGATATAGTTTCATGTTCATAATAAAAATCATTTTCTCAGAATAACAACTTTTAAATCAAAGTTTATCATAGTTTTTAATTAACTAACCCAAAACAGCCCGCGGTGTTACTATGACGGCGTAAATCCGGTTTTACGGTGTTTTTCGTGTTTCCAGGTTTTAAATCATTAAGTTAGCATATCATATAGATATAGAACATGTGTTTAGTTGATTTTAAAAGTCAAGTTAGAAAGATTAACTTTTGTTTGCGAACAAGTTTAGAATTAACTAAACTATGTTCTAGTGATTACAAGTTTAAACCTTCGAATAAGATAGCTTTATATGTATGAATCGAATGATGTTATAAACATCATTACTACCTTAAGTTCCTTGGATGAACCTACTGGAAAAGAGAAAAATGGATCTAGCTTCAATGGATCCTTGGATGGCTCAAAGTTCTTGAAGCAAAATCATGACACGAAAACAAGTTCAAGTAAGATCATCACTTGAAATAAGATTGTTATAGTTATAGAAATTGAACCAAAGTTTGAATATGATTATTACCTTGTATTAGAATGATAACCTACTGTAAGAAACAAAGATTTCTTGAGGTTGGATGATCACCTTACAAGATTGGAAGTGAGCTAGCAAACTTGAAAGTATTCTTGATTTTATGAAACTAGAACTTTTGTAATTTATGAAGAACACTTAGAACTTGAAGATAGAACTTGAGAGAGATCAATTAGATGAAGAAAATTGAAGAATGAAAGTGTTTGTAGGTGTTTTTGGTCGTTGGTGTATGGATTAGATATAAAGGATATGTAATTTTGTTTTCATGTAAATAAGTCATGAATGATTACTCATATTTTTGTAATTTTATGAGATATTTCATGCTAGTTGCCAAATGATGGTTCCCACATGTGTTAGGTGACTCACATGAGCTGCTAAGAGCTGATCATTGGAGTGTATATACCAATAGTACATACATCTGAAAGCTGTGTATTGTACGAGTACGAATACGGGTGCATACGAGTAGAATTGTTGATGAAACTGAACGAGGATGTAATTGTAAGCATTTTTGTTAAGTAGAAGTATTTTGATAAGTGTCTTGAAGTCTTTCAAAAGTGTATGAATACATATTAAAACACTACATGTATATACATTTTAACTGAGTCGTTAAGTCATCGTTAGTCGTTACATGTAAATGTTGTTTTGAAACCTTTAGGTTAATGATCTTGTTAAATGTTGTTAACCCAATGTTTATAATATCAAAATAGATTTTAAATTATTATATTATCATGATATTATGATGTACGAATATTTCTTAATATGATATATATACATTAAATGTCGTTACAACGATAATCGTTACATATATGTCTCGTTTCAAAATCATTAAGTTAGTTGTCTTGTTTTTACATATGTAGTTCATTGTTAATATACTTAATGATATGTTTACATATCATAATATCATGTTAACTATATATATAACCATATATATGTCATCATATAGTTTTTACAAGTTTTAACGTTCGTGAATCACCGGTCAACTTGGGTGGTCAATTGTCTATATGAAACCTATTTCAATTAATCAAGTCTTAACAAGTTTGATTGCTTAACATGTTGGAAACATTTAATCATGTAAATATCAATCTCAATTAATATATATAAACATGGAAAAGTTCGGGTCACTACAGTACCTACCCGTTAAATAAATTTCGTCCCGAAATTTTAAGCTGTTGAAGGTGTTGACGAATCTTCTGGAAATAGATGCGGGTATTTCTTCTTCATCTGATCTTCACGCTCCCAGGTGAACTCGGGTCCTCTATGAGCATTCCATCGAACCTTAACAATTGGTATCTTGTTTTGCTTAAGTCTTTTAACCTCACGATCCATTATTTCGACGGGTTCTTCGATGAATTGGAGTTTTTCGTTGATTTGGATTTCATATAACGGAATAGTGAGATCTTCTTTAGCAAAACATTTCTTCAAATTCGAGACGTGGAAAGTGTTATGTACAGCCGCGAGTTGTTGAGGTAACTCAAGTCGGTAAGCTACTGGTCCGACACGATCAATAATCTTGAATGGTCCAATATACCTTGGATTTAATTTCCCTCGTTTACCAAATCGAACAACGCCTTTCCAAGGTGCAACTTTAAGCATGACCATCTCTCCAATTTCAAATTCTATATCTTTTCTTTTAATGTCAGCGTAGCTCTTTTGTCGACTTTGGGCGGTTTTCAACCGTTGTTGAATTTGGATGATCTTCTCGGTAGTTTCTTGTATAATCTCCGGACCCGTAATCTGTCTATCCCCCACTTCACTCTAACAAATAGGAGACCTGTACTTTCTACCATAAAGTGCTTCAAACGGCGCCATCTCAATGCTTGAATGGTAGCTGTTGTTGTAGGAAAATTCTGCTAATGGTAGATGTCGATCCCAACTGTTTCCGAAATCAATAACACATGCTCGTAGCATGTCTTCAAGCGTTTGTATCGTCCTTTCGCTCTGCCCATCAGTTTGTGGATGATAGGCAGTACTCATGTCTAGACGAGTTCCTAATGCTTGCTGTAATGTCTGCCAGAATCTTGAAATAAATCTGCCATCCCTATCAGAGATAATAGAGATTGGTATTCCATGTCTGGAGATGACTTCCTTCAAATACATTCGTGCTAACTTCTCCATCTTGTCATCTTCTCTTATTGGCAAGAAGTGTGCTGATTTGGTGAGACGATCAACTATTACCCAAATAGTATCAAAACCACTTGCAGTCCTTGGCAATTTAGTGATGAAATCCATGGTAATGTTTTCCCATTTCCATTCCGGGATTTCGGGTTGTTGAAGTAGACCTGATGGTTTCTGATGCTCAGCTTTGACCTTAGAACACGTCAAACATTCTCCTACGTATTTAGCAATATCGGCCTTCATACCCGGCCACCAAAAATGTTTCTTGAGATCCTTGTACATCTTCCCCGTTCCAGGATGTATTGAGTATCTGGTTTTATGAGCTTCTCTAAGTACCATTTCTCTCATATCTCCAAATTTTGGTACCCAAATCCTTTCAGCCCTATACCGGGTTCCGTCTTCCCGAATATTAAGATGCTTCTCCGATCCTTTGGGTATTTCATCCTTTAAATTTCCCTCTTTTAAAACTCCTTGTTGCGCCTCCTTTATTTGAGTAGTAAGGTTATTATGAATCATTATATTCATAGATTTTACTCGAATGGGTTCTCTGTCCTTTCTGCTCAAGGCATCGGCTACCACATTTGCCTTCCCCGGGTGGTAACGAATCCTAAAGTCGTAATCATTCAATAATTCAATCCACCTACGCTGCCTTATATTCAGTTGTTTCTGATTAAATATGTGTTGAAGACTTTTGTGGTCGGTATATATAATACTTTTGACCCCATATAAGTAGTGCCTCCAAGTCTTTAATGCAAACACAACCGCGCCTAATTCCAAATCATGCGTCGTATAATTTTGTTCGTGAATCTTCAATTGTCTAGACGCATAAGCAATCACCTTCGTTCGTTGCATTAATACACAACCGAGACCTTGCTTTGATGCGTCACAATAAATCACAAAATCATCATTCCCTTCAGGCAATGACAATATAGGTGCCGTAGTTAGCTTTTTCTTCAATAACTGAAACGCTTTCTCTTGTTCATCATTCCATTCAAATTTCTTCCCTTTATGCGTTAATGCAGTCAAGGGTTTTGCTATTCTGGAAAAGTCTTGGATGAACCTTCTGTAGTAACCAGCTAGTCCTAAAAACTGGCGTATGTGTTTCGGAGTTTTCGGGGTTTCCCACTTTTCAACAGTTTCTATCTTTGCCGGATCCACCTTAATACCTTCTTTGTTCACTATGTGACCGAGGAATTGAACTTCTTCTAACCAAAATGCACACTTTGAAAACTTAGCGTACAGTTTTTCCTTCCTCAATACTTCTAACACCTTTCTCAAATGTTCACCGTGTTCTTGGTCATTCTTTGAGTAAATAAGTATGTCATCAATGAAAACAATGACAAACTTGTCAAGGTATGGTCCACACACTCGGTTCATAAGGTCCATGAACACAGCTGGTGCATTAGTTAAACCAAACGGCATGACCATAAACTCGTAATGACCGTAACGTGTTCTGAAAGCAGTCTTTGGAATATCATCTTCTTTCACCCGCATTTGATGATACCCGGAACGTAAGTCAATCTTTGAATAAACAGACGAGCCTTGTAGTTGATCAAATAAGTCGTCGATTCTCGGTAGTGGGTAGCGGTTCTTGATGGTAAGTTTGTTCAACTCTCGGTAGTCGATACACAACCTGAATGTACCATCTTTCTTCTTGACAAACAAAACAGGAGCTCCCCACGGTGATGTGCTTGGTCGAATGAAACCACGCTCTAAAAGTTCTTGTAATTGGCTTTGCAGTTCTTTCATCTCACTGGGTGCAAGTATGTAAGGAGCACGTGCTATTGGTGCAGCTCCTGGTACAATATCTATTTGAAATTCAACGGATCGATGTGGGGGTAATCCCGGTAATTCTTTCGGAAATACATCGGGAAATTCTTTTGCAATGGGAACATCATTGATGCTCTTTTCTTCAGTTTGTACTTTCTCGACGTGTGCTAGAACAGCATAGCAACCTTTTCTTATTAGTTTTTGTGCCTTCAAATTACTAATAAGATGTAGCTTCGTGTTGCCCTTTTCTCCGTACACCATTAAGGGTTTTCCTTTTTCTCGTATAATGCGAATTGCATTTTTGTAACAAACGATCTCTGCTTTCACTTCTTTCAACCAGTCCATACCGATTATCACATCAAAACTCCCTAACTCTACTGGTATCAAATCAATCTTAAATGTTTCGCTAACCAGTTTAATTTCTCGATTCCGACATATATTATCTGCTGAAATTAATTTACCATTTGCTAATTCGAGTAAAAATTTATTATCCAAAGGCGTCAATGGACAACTTAATTTAGCACAAAAATCTCTACTCATATAGCTTCTATCCGCACCCGAATCAAATAAAACGTAAGCAGATTTATTGTCAATAAGAAACGTACCCGTAACAAGCTCCGGGTCTTCTTGTGCCTCTGCCGCATTAATATTGAAAACTCTTCCGCGGCCTTGTCCATTCGTGTTCTCCTGGTTCGGGCAATTTCTAATAATGTGGCCCAGTTTTCCACATTTATAACAAACTACATTGGCATAACTTGCTCCGACACTACTTGCTCCGCCATTACTCGTTCCGACACCATTTGTTCCTTTCGTTCTATTAACCCCTGGTCCGTAGACCTCACACTTCGCCGCGCTATGACCATTTCTTTTACACTTGTTGCAAAATTTGGTGCAGAACCCCGAGTGATACTTTTCACACCTTTGGCATAGCTGCTTCTGATTATTGTTGTTGTTGCGGTTATTATTGTTATTGGGATGATTGTTGTAGTTGCTGTTGCTGTTGTTGTTGTTGTTGTTGTTGGGCCGTTTGTTGTAGTTGCGATTGATGTTGCGATTGTTGGGATAATTGTTGCGATTATTGTTGTAATTGCTGTTGTTGTTGTATTGGTGATTCTTATCACCGTTTTCCTCCCACTTTCTTTTGACTTGCTTCACATTGGCCTCTTCAGCAGTCTGTTCTTTAATTCTTTCTTCAATCTGGTTCACTAGTTTGTGAGCCATTCTACATGCCTGTTGTATGGATGCGGGCTCGTGTGAACTTATATCTTCTTGGATTCTTTCCGGTAATCCTTTCACAAACGCGTCGATCTTCTCTTCCTCATCTTCGAATGCTCCCGGACACAATAGGCACAATTCTGTGAATCGTCTTCCGTACGTGGTAATATCAAATCCTTGGGTTCGTAACCCTCTAAGTTCTGTCTTGAGCTTATTGACCTCGGTTCTGGGACGGTACTTCTCGTTCATCAAGTGCTTGAATGCTGACCACGGTAGTGCGTAAGCATCATCTTGTCCCACTTGCTCTAGATAGGTATTCCACCATGTTAACGCAGAACCTGTGAAGGTATGCGTAGCGTACTTCACTTTGTCCTCTTCAGTACACTTGCTTATGGCAAACACCGATTCGACCTTCTCGGTCCACCGTTTCAATCCGATCGGTCCTTCGGTTCCATCAAATTCCAAAGGTTTGCAGGCAGTGAATTCTTTGTAGGTGCATCCTACACGATTTCCTGTACTGCCAGATCCAAGGTTATTGTTGGTATGTAGCGCAGCCTGTACTGCGGCTATGTTTGACGCTAGAAAAGTACGGAATTCCTCTTCATTCATATTCACGGTGTGTCGAGTAGTCGGTGCCATTTCCTTCAAAATAGTCAAATGGAACAAGTTAATCATACAGAATATTAAGAGTAGTTAATAGTATTTCGTAGCATAATATGAACTCATTTATAAAAGCTTTTTCTTCATATTAGCGTTTTATAAGTTTAAATTCGGGTAGTACCTACCCGTTAAGTTCATACTTAGTAGCTAATATACAATTCAACTACTACAATTCTATATGAAAAACTGATTATAATAATATTTCGCGTTCAAACTTTTACACAATATTTTACAAACTTACAATACCGCTTATTTTACATAAAGCATGAAATATAGCACACAATAACTTTGATACAAGATAGTTGTGAAGATAATTCTAGCTAGTACACAAGTCGTTCAGCAAAGGCAATAAAGACACGTAATTCATACGTCCAGAAACAAGTCATGCATTCTGGTTTTACTAAGACTACTTCCCATCCTTGGTCTTGTGGAACATAACCGTTATGGCCGTTGATAAGATAGCGTGTTGTAACGTCGTCAAAGGGACGAGGGTTACGTAATGTCCAACAGTCCCGTAACAATCTAAAAACCTCATTTCTTACCCCAATTACCGACTCCGTCACTTGTGGAAACGTTTTGTTTAATAGTTGTAGCCCGATGTTCTTGTTCTCACTTTGGTGAGAATCGAACATTACTAATCCGTAAGCATAACATGCTTCTTTATGTTGCATGTTAGCCGCTTTTTCTAAATCACGAAGTCCAATTTTCGGATATATTGAGTCAAAATAATTTCTTAACCCGTTGCGTAAAATAGCATTTGGGTTCCCCGCAATATATGCGTCAAAGTAAACACATCGTAACTTATGGGTTTCCCAATGTGATATCCCCCATCTTTCAAACGAAAGTCTCTTATAAACCAAGACATTCTTGGAACGTTCTTCGAATGTCTTACAAACTGATCTCGCCTTAAATAGTTGTGCCGAGGAATTCTGACCGACTCTAGACAAGATTTCATCAATCATGTCTCCGGGTAGGTCTCTTAAAATATTGGGTTGTCTATCCATTTTGTGTTTTTAAACTGTAAAATAGACAAGAGTTAGATTCATAAAAAAATACTTATTAATACAAGCAATTTTTACATATATCATAAAGCATAAGCACACTATATTACATATATTACACCACACGAATACAACTATCTTATTCCGACTCGCTCGTTTCTTCTTCTTTGGTTTTGGTTCGTTTTGCCAAGTTTCTAGGGATATATGATGTTCCCCTAATACGAGCCGTAATTTTCCACATTGGTTTAGAAAAACCTGGTGGTTTAGAGGTTCCCGGGTCATTGTTACAACTTAAGGACTTCGGGGGTTGACGATACATATAAAGTTCATCGGGGTTGGAATTATATTTCTCTATTTTTATGCCCTTTCCCTTATTATTTTCTTTTGCCTTTTTAAATTCAGTTGGGGTAATTTCTATAACATCATCGGAATTCTCGTCGGAATCCGATTCATCGGAGAATTGGTAATCCTCCCAATATTTTGCTTCCTTGGCGGAAACACCATTGACCATAATTAACCTTGGTCGGTTGGTTGAGGATTTTCTTTTACTTAACCGTTTTATTATTTCCCCCACCGGTTCTATTTCTTCATCCGGTTCCGATTCTTCTTCCGGTTCCGATTCTTCTTCCGGTTCCGACTCTTCTTCCGGTTCCTCTTCGGGAACTTGTGAATCAGTCCACGAATCATTCCAATTTACATTTGACTCTTCATTATTATTAGGTGAGTCAATGGGACTTGTTCTAGAGGTAGATGTAGCGACCCGACCAAATCGTCATTGACGGCGCCGACTACTTAGGTCCCGTTGCGTGGTCGTAGTCCCTATATGAGACTCGTTTGACCAAAATTATGTCGCGTTCATTTGAAAGGTACAAAGTTTAGTTTAGCAAACGGATCGACAATAAGTTTAAGTTTACAAAGTTATAAGGTATGAATGAATAACTTGCGACATAATTAGTTTGAAACCACAGTTGCTAAAAATAGCGTAAGTATGTAAACAAAAGTTTGAATCCAAAGGTGCTATCACTAGCGTATGCATGTATGTATCTTGACTCCAAGCAAATAATCAGAGTGTATGCATGTATGCTTGACCCCAAGCAAGTATGAGTGTACGCGGAAGCATGTGTCAAATAGCCAAGTATGAACCTGAGAAACATATAGAAAACTGTCAACGCAAAAACGTTGGTGAAATCATAGGTGTATTAGTAAAAGTTATATTTTGAACCACAAGATTTAGTATTTCCATAAATTGATCATCCAAAAGTTGCATTCCAAAAGTTGGTTCGCGAGCACCCAATTATCAAGACTTAACGTTTCCTTCCATAGAACCCCATCACAATAGTGTTAGAACATACACTGTTTCCCGAAAATATATTTCATCCGTAGACGGTAGCGAACCGTCCGTAATGAGGGTTTGTCAAACCCGTATGGCCACACAATATAAGTTCTCGCTTACACCCTGCAAGTGTAACTAATGATAATCGAATTGAGGATTTTTGTTCTAACTCGCTGTGGAATGTTTGTTTTCCTTGTACTTGTGTTCAAAGTATAAAAGCAAGTAGTACAAAATGTAACAAAGTATATGTTTCTCAGCCCACAATTTAAAGTATAAAAAGTTGTTGAAAAGGTGGGACTATGATCTCACCTCGAGTGCACGAGTATAAAAGTACTTCACAAAGTAACGTATGCATGAAAGTTGCTTAGCCTTGACCTAAACAAGTAAGTTATATCAATTTACCGGTTACGACACAAGGTCGGGTGAAATGTGTTCAATTAGTCCTATGGCTCGTTACGACTCGATTAAGTATAGCATGTGAATCACGTTGTCAAGTTTCATACAAGAAACAAGTATAAAAGCATGTTAGAATGATTGTATAAAAGTTTGGTTAAGTTTGACTAAAAGTCAAACTTGGTCAAAGTCAACGAAAAAGTCAACACGTTCGGGTTCGGTCCCGAACTATTTTTCTGAGGTTTTTATTCATATATAAGCATATTAGAACAAGTTTCATGTGAATCGGAGGTCGGTAGCTAGTCAAACATTTCGCGTGAAATGTGACAAAGTGAGCAGAATCTGGCCAGGCGATTCTGCGCGCCGCGCGGGTATGTGGCGCGCCGCGCCACTACCTGGCCAGAGAATTCTGGTCAGTTTTTCCAAGTGTGCACGAACCAACACACAAACATTCACATTTTATGATCCGCAAACAATTAGAACATGTATTTTATATCATCGGAAAGCTATTTCGACAAGGAATACAACTAACCACATATCTTTAATCAAAAACATCATTTACAATAACCGAAAACTCGTCAATTGATCAAGAAAGGTTTATTTTCAAAGTTTCAAGTTCGTAAAACGTATTTTGAGTTCCGGGAATCCAATTCACACATATGATATGCCGTTTTGAAGGTAATGAGGCATACATTACAACTAAACACTAACAATTAACATTCCATGGCATTCAAGCATCCAAAAATTCATGTCAAGAACTATCAAACCCTAGTCAAACATCACAAAATCATTAATCGGGTTTTTGAAGTTTTCTTAATCAACCTACACATCCAAATGTGGCTAATGATACTAGTAACACAATTAAAACATGCACTTTAACAATCTAACAACATTTAATCTTCCAAAATGCAAGATTAAGCAAACCCATTTCAAAGTTCATATTAGTTACTCCAAATCGACAAATCGAGCAAACAAAACATATATTCATGTTATACACGAGCCATAGACACTAACTAACACAATTTCAAGTCAAAAACACGAATTTAAAGAAATCTAGAGTTTTAGAAATGTTACCCAAACGAGATGAAGTTGGTATCAAATTGTAGAGGATGAAGAGAGGATTCCAAATATGTAATTTGTTTTGAAGTTTGCTTCCCGATCCGGATTTAGATGATGATTTATTGAATTGGGTGTTTGTGTGTGTTCTTGCTAGAGAGAAAGAGAGAGAGATGGAGGGATTGAATGGTGGTGAAATGGGTTGACTAGTTGACCTAGTCAACTAGTTTGCCCATTTGGCAACTCCGGTCCCTCGAGTTTCAAAGCGGGTGCGGGATTTAACCGATCGAATATTTTTAAAACGCTCGAGTAATTGGGTGATGTCAAAATTAAATAGCGGAAATATAATGAACGTTACTCACGGAAACTATTAATTTAAATACGAAAGATTATGTTTAAAAAAAAAAAAAGACGGTGTTAAAAATAAATTTAACGGAAAAACGCGGGATGTTACATTATCCACACCTCAAAAGAAATTTCGTCCCGAAATTTAGTTGGAAGTGGTAGTTGTTGAATCTTCCTCGAGATCTTGTGTTGCCAATTCTACGAAAGAGGGAGAAGTACGTCCTAGGGTATTTCAACGAACCTGAAGGTCGGGGTCGTATGTCGTTTTAAGGTTTGGTTCCATGATTTTATGGTTTCCGGTCCTCCTAGGAAGTGAGGTTCATCGTCGATAGTGAGTTCATCAAAGAAGATAACAAGTTCTCGTTTCGCAAAACACGTCTTTGAGTTGATACGTCAAATGTAGGATAACGGAGACCCCAAAATGAGTCGGAAAGGTTTAAACGGCTAGCGACGGGTCCAAAACACCCCAAGAATTTAAAGGATCAAAATACCGCGGATTTAGCTTCCTACGTTTTCCGAAATGGATTGTACCTTTCCAAGGTGCGACTCTTAACGTGACGCGGTTTCCCACGCGGAAATTGAAATGTTTACGTCTAACATCGGCGTAGCTCTTGGTGATTACGAGTCGCGTAGGGTTTTACCTGAATATGAACAAATTTTCTCGGTTGCTCATGAATAACCTCGGCCCCGGTGAATTGATCATCGTTTACTTGGTTCGACAAAGGAGAATGACGTTTCCGGACACATGTGGTTTCAAAAGGTGTGACGTTAAAACTCGAATGAAAATCATTGTAGTATGAGGATTCGGTTAAGGAAAATACTTTTCTCAAGTAAATTTGAAGTTGGTAATACAAATTCGTATTATGGTTTTCAAGACTTAAATCGTATGTTTGTTCGGTCCGTCGGGTTGTGGATGGTACGCGGTACCCATGTCTAAACGTGGTCCCGAGGCTTTTTGTGAGGCACTCCGAAGTCTACGGAGTACATTCCGTAAGGTATATTTAGACAAGTTTGTTAGGACAAGTTTCTCAAGAAAATTCGCGTAGCGAAAAATTTATCAGTTTCCAAAAACGTTCGTCGGGGCAAGTCCTCATCGGTTTCTGAAAGAAAAACGTTCGTCGGAACTATTCACCCTCGAGGTGAATACTAGTATAACGTGGAGAGTCTCTCTCCATTGGGAATTTAGAATAAGGACCTCCTGAACCGGAAGTACGAGGGTGATGCAAAAGAAGTTTCCGCCCCGATGTGAGCATAACGAGTAAGTTGTAGTTAGTCAATAAGACTGTGCGAGGACGAGCTAGTATACCCGTGTGACATACGGTTGAAGTCGAATGGAATCGGTAATTCATTCGGAAGCATAAATATAATTTGACAATAATTGAAGGTGTGTCCCCGGTATGGTTGTTATAAATATTCTCGGAGTTTTCGGATGTCCAAACCTGAACGGATGAAGTCATGTACATGGCACATGGTGGTGTTTAGGTTGATCGAGTCTAACCACCATCACACGTCACTAGAACTTTGGTATGTCTTACCGTAATATAACCACGTTGATCGAGTGTCGTTATATTACGCTAACTCATACCTCCATTCCCACATCACTCTATAGATTCAAGTTCGTGTCATCGCGAAAATCTAAAATGAACAAAATGTAACGACGTCTCAAACGTGACTCATATTAAATCGAAAGAATTTCTGCAAATCTAAGGAAGCGTTTCCCCGCGGGAAGTGTATAAACGATTGTTAACGTCAAATCGGTTCGATTCAAACAATAATGTATTTAGGTATGAAAAGAGTAACGAGTCATGATAACAAGTAGTACGCAACCGTAGCGATAAATAGTGATGACGATACTCATCTAGAGTAGTGACGGTGACTTTACAATACTCATGGATAGTAAGCTAAGACGGGGTGGATAACAACCAAAGAATTAGAGTTCCCGAGCTAGAGTGGCTAACGAAGTCGCGGTCATCCGTACGCGTATGAATCTTGAATTCACGTGTTTTACCAAAAATTGGCGGAATACGAGTTCGTATGGTGAAGGTTGGGTACCATTAAAAAGTTTGCCTAAGAATGATTCAAGTATAATGCACAAGTAGTCACGTAAGTGCTATCTATAGCAAATGTATGTCAGAATGCAAATGCTAACTATCCGGTTGTAGTCTAGACTCACTAATGCGTCCTAACGACTCTGTTAGACACACTAATGCACGTCCTAGTTCCCTACAACCAACGCTCTGATACCATCTGTAGCGACCCGACCAAATCGTCATTGACGGCGCCGACTACTTAGGTCCCGTTGCGTGGTCGTAGTCCCTATATGAGACTCGTTTGACCAAAATTATGTCGCGTTCATTTGAAAGGTACAAAGTTTAGTTTAGCAAACGGATCGACAATAAGTTTAAGTTTACAAAGTTATAAGGTATGAATGAATAACTTGCGACATAATTAGTTTGAAACCACAGTTGCTAAAAATAGCGTAAGTATGTAAACAAAAGTTTGAATCCAAAGGTGCTATCACTAGCGTATGCATGTATGTATCTTGACTCCAAGCAAATAATCAGAGTGTATGCATGTATGCTTGACCCCAAGCAAGTATGAGTGTACGCGGAAGCATGTGTCAAATAGCCAAGTATGAACCTGAGAAACATATAGAAAACTGTCAACGCAAAAACGTTGGTGAAATCATAGGTGTATTAGTAAAAGTTATATTTTGAACCACAAGATTTAGTATTTCCATAAATTGATCATCCAAAAGTTGCATTCCAAAAGTTGGTTCGCGAGCACCCAATTATCAAGACTTAACGTTTCCTTCCATAGAACCCCATCACAATAGTGTTAGAACATACACTGTTTCCCGAAAATATATTTCATCCGTAGACGGTAGCGAACCGTCCGTAATGAGGGTTTGTCAAACCCGTATGGCCACACAATATAAGTTCTCGCTTACACCCTGCAAGTGTAACTAATGATAATCGAATTGAGGATTTTTGTTCTAACTCGCTGTGGAATGTTTGTTTTCCTTGTACTTGTGTTCAAAGTATAAAAGCAAGTAGTACAAAATGTAACAAAGTATATGTTTCTCAGCCCACAATTTAAAGTATAAAAAGTTGTTGAAAAGGTGGGACTATGATCTCACCTCGAGTGCACGAGTATAAAAGTACTTCACAAAGTAACGTATGCATGAAAGTTGCTTAGCCTTGACCTAAACAAGTAAGTTATATCAATTTACCGGTTACGACACAAGGTCGGGTGAAATGTGTTCAATTAGTCCTATGGCTCGTTACGACTCGATTAAGTATAGCATGTGAATCACGTTGTCAAGTTTCATACAAGAAACAAGTATAAAAGCATGTTAGAATGATTGTATAAAAGTTTGGTTAAGTTTGACTAAAAGTCAAACTTGGTCAAAGTCAACGAAAAAGTCAACACGTTCGGGTTCGGTCCCGAACTATTTTTCTGAGGTTTTTATTCATATATAAGCATATTAGAACAAGTTTCATGTGAATCGGAGGTCGGTAGCTAGTCAAACATTTCGCGTGAAATGTGACAAAGTGAGCAGAATCTGGCCAGGCGATTCTGCGCGCCGCGCGGGTATGTGGCGCGCCGCGCCACTACCTGGCCAGAGAATTCTGGTCAGTTTTTCCAAGTGTGCACGAACCAACACACAAACATTCACATTTTATGATCCGCAAACAATTAGAACATGTATTTTATATCATCGGAAAGCTATTTCGACAAGGAATACAACTAACCACATATCTTTAATCAAAAACATCATTTACAATAACCGAAAACTCGTCAATTGATCAAGAAAGGTTTATTTTCAAAGTTTCAAGTTCGTAAAACGTATTTTGAGTTCCGGGAATCCAATTCACACATATGATATGCCGTTTTGAAGGTAATGAGGCATACATTACAACTAAACACTAACAATTAACATTCCATGGCATTCAAGCATCCAAAAATTCATGTCAAGAACTATCAAACCCTAGTCAAACATCACAAAATCATTAATCGGGTTTTTGAAGTTTTCTTAATCAACCTACACATCCAAATGTGGCTAATGATACTAGTAACACAATTAAAACATGCACTTTAACAATCTAACAACATTTAATCTTCCAAAATGCAAGATTAAGCAAACCCATTTCAAAGTTCATATTAGTTACTCCAAATCGACAAATCGAGCAAACAAAACATATATTCATGTTATACACGAGCCATAGACACTAACTAACACAATTTCAAGTCAAAAACACGAATTTAAAGAAATCTAGAGTTTTAGAAATGTTACCCAAACGAGATGAAGTTGGTATCAAATTGTAGAGGATGAAGAGAGGATTCCAAATATGTAATTTGTTTTGAAGTTTGCTTCCCGATCCGGATTTAGATGATGATTTATTGAATTGGGTGTTTGTGTGTGTTCTTGCTAGAGAGAAAGAGAGAGAGATGGAGGGATTGAATGGTGGTGAAATGGGTTGACTAGTTGACCTAGTCAACTAGTTTGCCCATTTGGCAACTCCGGTCCCTCGAGTTTCAAAGCGGGTGCGGGATTTAACCGATCGAATATTTTTAAAACGCTCGAGTAATTGGGTGATGTCAAAATTAAATAGCGGAAATATAATGAACGTTACTCACGGAAACTATTAATTTAAATACGAAAGATTATGTTTAAAAAAAAAAAGACGGTGTTAAAAATAAATTTAACGGAAAAACGCGGGATGTTACAGTAGACATCTATCACATAATATCAAACGCGTTAAGAGATTAATATATCACATAATATTCACATGTTAAAAATATATAGTTTCCAACAAAATTTGGTAAGCAATCATTTTTCAACTAAACACGGTCGAAGTCCAGACTCACTAATGCATCCTAACAAACTCGATAAGACACACTAATGCAAATTTTCTGGTTCTCTAAGACCAACGCTCGGATACCAACTGAAATGTCCCGTTCTTATTGATTAAAAACGTTCCATATTAATTGATTTCGTTGCGAGGTTTTGACCTCTATATGAGACGTTTTTCAAAGACTGCATTCATTTTTAAAACAAACCATAACCTTTATTTCATAAATAAAGGTTTAAAAAGCTTTACGTAGATTATCAAATAATGATAATCTAAAATATCATGTTTACACACGACCATTACATAATGGTTTACAATACAAATATGTTACATCGAAATCAGTTTCTTGAATGCAGTTTTTACACAATATCATACAAACATGGACGCCAAATCTTGTCCTTATTTTAGTATGCAACAGCGGAAGCTCTTAATATTCACCTGAGAATAAACATGCTTTAAACGTCAACAAAAATGTTGGTGAGTTATAGGTTTAACCTATATATATATCAAATCGTAACAATAGACCACAAGATTTCATATTTCAATACACATCCCATACATAGAGATAAAAATCATTCATATGGTGAACACCTGGTAACCGACATTAACAAGATACATATATAAGAATATCCCCATCATTCCGGGACACCCTTCGGATATGATATAAATTTCGAAGTACTAAAGCATCCGGTACTTTGGATGGGGCTTGTTGGGCCCGATAGATCTATCTTTAGGATTCGCGTCAATTAGGGTGTCTGTTCCCTAATTCTTAGATTACCAGACTTAATAAAAAGGGGCATATTCGATTTTGATAATTCAACCATAGAATGTAGTTTCACGTACTTGTGTCTATTTTGTAAATCATTTATAAAACCTGCATGTATTCTCATCCCAAAAATATTAGATTTTAAAAGTGGGACTATAACTCACTTTCACAGATTTTTACTTCGTCGGGAAGTAAGACTTGGCCACTGGTTGATTCACGAACCTATAACAATATATACATATATATATCAAAGTATGTTCAAAATATATTTACAACACTTTTAATATATTTTGATGTTTTAAGTTTATTAAGTCAGCTGTCCTCGTTAGTAACCTACAACTAGTTGTCCACAGTTAGATGTACAGAAATAAATCGATAAATATTATCTTGAATCATTCCACGACCCAGTGTATACGTATCTCAGTATTGATCACAACTCAAACTATATATATTTTGGAATCAACCTCAACCCTGTATAGCTAACTCCAACATTCACATATAGAGTGTCTATGGTTGTTCCGAAATATATATAGATGTGTCGACATGATAGGTCGAAACATTGTATACGTGTCTATGGTATCTCAAGATTACATAATATACAATACAAGTTGATTAAGTTATGGTTGGAATAGATTTGTTACCAATTTTCACGTAGCTAAAATGAGAAAAATTATCCAATCTTGTTTTACCCATAACTTCTTCATTTTAAATCCGTTTTGAGTGAATCAAATTGCTATGGTTTCATATTGAACTCTATTTTATGAATCTAAACAGAAAAGTATAGGTTTATAGTCGGAAAAATAAGTTACAAGTCGTTTTTGTAAAGGTAGTCATTTCAGTCGAAAGAACGACGTCTAGATGACCATTTTAGAAAACATACTTCCACTTTGAGTTTAACCATAATTTTTGGATATAGTTTCATGTTCATAATAAAAATCATTTTCTCAGAATAACAACTTTTAAATCAAAGTTTATCATAGTTTTTAATTAACTAACCCAAAACAGCCCGCGGTGTTACTACGACGGCGTAAATCCGGTTTTACGGTGTTTTTCTTGTTTCCAGGTTTTAAATCATTAAGTTAGCATATCATATAGATATAGAACATGTGTTTAGTTGATTTTAAAAGTCAAGTTAGAAGGATTAACTTTTGTTTGCGAACAAGTTTAGAATTAACTAAACTATGTTCTAGTGATTACAAGTTTAAACCTTCGAATAAGATAGCTTTATATGTATGAATCGAATGATGTTATGAACATCATTACTACCTTAAGTTCCTTGGATGAACCTACTGGAAAAGAGAAAAATGGATCTAGCTTCAATGGATCCTTGGATGGCTCAAAGTTCTTGAAGCAAAATCATGACACGAAAACAAGTTCAAGTAAGATCATCACTTGAAATAAGATTGTTATAGTTATAGAAATTGAACCAAAGTTTGAATATGATTATTACCTTGTATTAGAATAATAACCTACTGTAAGAAACAAAGATTTCTTGAGGTTGGATGATCACCTTACAAGATTGGAAGTGAGCTAGCAAACTTGAAAGTATTCTTGATTTTATGAAACTAGAACTTTTGGAATTTATGAAGAACACTTAGAACTTGAAGATAGAACTTGAGAGAGATCAATTATATGAAGAAAATTGAAGAATGAAAGTGTTTGTAGGTGTTTTTGGTCGTTGGTGTATGGATTAGATATAAAGGATATGTAATTTTGTTTTCATGTAAATAAGTCATGAATGATTACTCATATTTTTGTAATTTTATGAGATATTTCATGCTAGTTGCCAAATGATGGTTCCCACATGTGTTAGGTGACTCACATGGGCTGCTAAGAGCTGATCATTGGAGTGTATATACCAATAGTACATACATCTAAAAGCTGTGTATTGTACGAGTACGAATACGGGTGCATACGAGTAGAATTGTTGATGAAACTGAACGAGGATGTAATTGTAAGCATTTTTGTTAAGTAGAAGTATTTTGATAAGTGTCTTGAAGTCTTTCAAAAGTGTATGAATACATATTAAAACACTACATGTATATACATTTTAACTGAGTCGTTAAGTCATCGTTAGTCGTTACATGTAAATGTTGTTTTGAAACCTTTAGGTTAACGATCTTGTTAAATGTTGTTAACCCAATGTTTATAATATCAAAATAGATTTTAAATTATTATATTATCATGATATTATGATGTACGAATATTTCTTAATATGATATATATACATTAAATGTCGTTACAACGATAATCGTTACATATATGTCTCGTTTCAAAATCATTAAGTTAGTAGTCTTGTTTTTACATATGTAGTTCATTGTTAATATACTTAATGATATGTTTACATATCATAATATCATGTTAACTATATATATAACCATATATATGTCATCATATAGTTTTTACAAGTTTTAACGTATTGAATCACCGGTCAACTTGGGTGGTCAATTGTCTATATGAAACCTATTTCAATTAATCAAGTCTTAACAAGTTTGATTGCTTAACATGTTGGAAACATTTAATCATGTAAATATCAATCTCAATTAATATATATAAACATGGAAAAGTTCGGGTCACTACATTGAGAGAGATCAATTAGATGAAGAAAATTGAAGAATGAAAGTGTTTGTAGGTGTTTTTGGTCGTTGGTGTATGGATTAGATATAAAGGATATGTAATTTTGTTTTCATGTAAATAAGTCATGAATGATTACTCATATTTTTGTAATTTTATGAGATATTTCATGCTAGTTGCCAAATGATGGTTCCCACATGTGTTAGGTGGCTCACATGGGCTGCTAAGAGCTGATCATTGGAGTGTATATACCAATAGTACATACATCTAAAAGCTGTGTATTGTACGAGTACGAATACAGGTGCATACGAGTAGAATTGTTGATGAAACTGAACGAGGATGTAATTGTAAGCATTTTTGTTAAGTAGAAGTATTTTGATAAGTGTATTGAAGTCTTTAAAAAGTGTATAAATACATATTAAAACACTACATGTATATACATTTTAACTGAGTCGTTAAGTCATCGTTAGTCGTTACATGTAAGTGTTGTTTTGAAACCTTTAGGTTAACGATCTTGTTAAATGTTGTTAACCCAATGTTTATAATATCAAATGAGATTTTAAATTATTATATTATCATGATATTATCATGTATGAATATCTCTTAATATGATATATATACATTAAATGTCTTTACAACGATAATCGTTACATATATGTCTCGTTTAAAAATCATTAAGTTAGTAGTCTTGTTTTTACATATGTAGTTCATTGTTAATATACTTAATGATATGTTTAATTATCATAGTATCATGTTAACTATATATATATCCATATATATGTCATCATATAGTTTTTACAAGTTTTAACGTTCGTGAATCACCGGTCAACTTGGGTGGTCAATTGTCTATATGAAACATATTTCAATTAATCAAGTCTTAACAAGTTTGATTGCTTAACATATTGGAAACATTTAATCATGTAAATATCAATCTCAATTAATATATATAAACATGGAAAAGTTCGGGTCACTACAGTACCTACCCGTTAAATAAATTTCGTCCCGAAATTTTAAGCTGTTGAAGGTGTTGACGAATCTTCTAGAAATAGATGCGGGTATTTCTTCTTCATCTGATCTTCACGCTCCCAGGTAAACTCGGGTCCTCTACGAGCATTCCATCGAACCTTAACAATTGGTATCTTGTTTTTCTTAAGTCTTTTAACCTCACGATCCATTATTTCGACGGGTTCTTCGATGAATTGAAGTTTTTCGTTGATTTGGATTTCATCTAACGGAATAGTGAGATCTTCTTTAACAAAACATTTCTTCAAATTCGAGACATGGAAAGTGTTATGTACAGCCGCGAGTTGTTGAGGTAACTCAAGTCGGTATGCTACTGGTCCGACACGATCAATAATCTTGAATGGTCCAATATACCTTGGATATAATTTCCCTCGTTTACCAAATCGAACAACGCCATTCCAAGGTGCAACTTTAAGCATGACCATCTCTCCAATTTCAAATTCTATATCTTTTCTTTTAATGTCAGCGTAGCTCTTTTGTCGACTTTGGGTGGTTTTCAACCGTTGTTGAATTTGGATGATCTTCTCGGTAGTTTCTTGTATAATCTCCGGACCTGTAATCTGTCTATCCCCCACTTCACTTCAACAAATCGGAGACCTGCACTTTCTACCATAAAGTGCTTCAAATGGCGCCATCTCAATGCTTGAATGGTAGCTGTTGTTGTAGGAAAATTCTGCTAACGGTAGATGTCGATCCCAACTGTTTCCGAAATCAATAACACATGCTCGTAGCATGTCTTCAAGCGTTTGTATCGTCCTTTCGCTCTGCCCATCAGTTTGTGGATGATAGGCAGTACTCATGTCTAGACGAGTTCCTAATGCTTGCTGTAATGTCTGCCAGAATCTTGAAATAAATCTGCCATCCCTATCAGAGATAATAGAGATTGGTATTCCATGTCTGGAGACGACTTCCTTCAAATACAGTCGTGCTAACTTCTCCATCTTGTCATCTTCTCTTATTGGCAGGAAGTGTGCTGATTTGGTGAGACGATCAACTATTACCTAAATAGTATCAAAACCACTTGCAGTCCTTGGCAATTTAGTGATGAAATCCATGGTAATGTTTTCCCATTTCCATTCCGGGATTTCGGGTTGTTGAAGTAGACCTGATGGTTTTTGATGCTCAGCTTTGACCTTAGAACACGTCAAACATTCTCCTACGTATTTAGCAACATCGGCTTTCATACCCGGCCACCAAAAATGTTTCTTGAGATCCTTGTACATGAGACGACCCGACCCAATCCATAGGGACGAATACAATAACATATGATAACATTGCGAGGTACTTGACCTCTATATGATACATTTTACAAACGTTGCATTTATTCTTAAAAGGCAAACTATCATTACATCAATATTTGACATTTTCATCTAACATTTCATAATATCCAAATGACCTAATCTGTC
Organism: Rutidosis leptorrhynchoides; assembly: GCF_046630445.1. NCBI lineage: Eukaryota > Viridiplantae > Streptophyta > Magnoliopsida > Asterales > Asteraceae > Rutidosis > Rutidosis leptorrhynchoides. The sequence goes on from NC_092333.1 coordinate 414,948,699, forward strand.
ATTTACTTATTTATATTCTCTATTGAACTCCAATGACTCGAATGCAACGTCTTTGTATCATGGCTTAAAAGGTCCCAAGTAGTATCCTTAACATGAGCTAATGCACAGCGGAAGACTTAATTCATACCTGAGAATAACATGCTTTAAAACGTCAACATAAAGTTGGTGAGATATATAGGTTTGATGCTAGCAGCGTTATAACAATGGAACACAAGATTTCATATATAAACATTTTAATAAAAATATTCTAAGTGGTTGAGCACTTGGTAACCATACTTAACATTTAATCACGTCGCATATTCCCTTTATTATGAAATCTTACTACACCGTACCAAGGTGTAGTCACGAAACGAAGTACTGTGCAACCGTTGAATACTGGTCGTCCAGTCCGGTTGGGGTTGTCAGGCCAGATAGATCTATCAACAGGATTCGCGTTTACAATACCGCTGTAAATATTAGTTACCAAGCTACAGGGAAGTATGCCAGTGGTACAACTCAACGTAGAATATATTTTTCAGTTACTTGTGTCCATAGCATAAAACATAAAATACATGTATTCTCATCCCGAAATATTTAGAGTTTAAAAGTGGGACTATATACTCACTTTTGTCTTGAAGATATGTAATTTCGACTTGGTCTCCGATTGATATCACGAACCTATCCATATATAATATATCAATACCTTTTCTTTTTAAACAATCGTCACATATATATACTTATAATACTTTTAATACTTTTAATAATTCCTTAGTCCGTAGTTAGCAGTCCGATGTTAGTAATTCAATTTTAATGGTTCATATTTAGTTGTTTAATAAACCCCCAATGAAATAAATAAAACCCCCATCGTATATGTATTGGTCAAGATTAATCTTGACCCATGGTACCGGTGTTGTCAAATGACGTGTTGCGTACATAAAGTACCGGTGTTGTCAAATGACGTGTTGCGTACAATCATGGGATCTTATGATTAATCTTCTCGTATTGTTTACGTGTGATCCTGAACCATATAAAATTAAATTATGAGTACATATGTATAAAATATCATGTTACTTTAGGAAGATGTGATTTATTTAATTTTCTCCAATTATTTTCGTGGCTAAACTAGTCTTGGATATCCGATTTTGTTTTGGTCATAATTTCTTCGTTACAACTCCGTTTTCGTTGATTCAACTTTCCACTTCCTTGGATCGAGTCCCTCTTTAAGAATATGAACTGTAAATACCTTAGTTTGTATTCTAAATCATAGGTCATAGGTCAAATTTTGGTGAAACTTATGAAGTTAATCATTTTTGTTACAAAAACATCATTTAATGACCATTTTTCTAAAAATACTTATACTATGAATTAAATCATAAAATTTTTATGTGTTAACATATTCATAATAAATATCATTTTTCCAGAATATAAACCTCCAATTCAAAGTTCAAGATGGTTTTTAATTATCCAACCCAAAACAGCCCCCGGTTGCACTCCGACGTCATAAAAACAGTTTTTTAAGGTATTCTTTGAAAAACCAAGTTATACCTTGTTAAATTAGCATATATTTAAGTTATATTACAGGTCTTGAAGTATTTTAAAAGTTAAGTTAGAAGGATCTATTTAGTTTGCAAACAAGTTTGAAATCATTCAAACTATGTTTTTGTTGTTAAAATTGTATACCATACAATAAGATAGCTATATATATATGAATCGAATAAGGTTATGAACAAAGTTACTACCTCAAGTTACTTGGACAAGATTGCTGTAAAAGAGGAGTAAAAACCTAGAACCAAAAGAGTGATGAAATTGGATGAAAGATTGGAAGCAACTTAAGACATAAACTTGAATTGAAAGTTGTATTTTTGTAGTGTTTTTGTTGATCTTTTTATGGTGGTGTTTAAGGTGATTCTTGAGAGGATTTTTGCTGGAGTTCTTAGAGAGACATGAGGCTAGTAAGTGTGTGTGTTTAGCTAGAGAAATGATGTTCCAAAAATTGAAAATGGATGCATGTATTTATGGTGGTGTAAAAGGTGTATAAATTTGTAATTTTGTGAAAAGATCTTTTAATCATGTGAAATTGTCATACTAAATAACAAAAGTAGTTACCTTATACATAAGGCATGAACAAGGGCTGGTTGGTGGTGATTTGATGTGTATATACCAATAGTAAATACGTATAGAAGCTAGGTATGATACGAGTACATATACTCTAGATATACGTATAGAAATCTTGTGAAAAATGGAATGAGGATTCAAATATAGCTATCTTTTGTGAATATACTTATATTGTTTTATGTATTTAAGTCTTTAAAAGTGATTAAATACATTATATATACGATATATGTATAAACATTATAGGTCGTAAGTATTTATGTCAAATAACGTTACGTATAGTTATCGTTTTGAAAGCTTAAGTTAGTAGTTTCAAAATATACTTATAACTTATTGTTATTAATACAAAATGAGATATTTAAACATCCTTAAATCATGTTAAATATGTATATATACACAAACGTATAATTAACATATATTGTATAGTTCGTGATATCATCGGTCAAACTAGACGGTTAAACGTTATGTAAAACTCTTTTCAAAATCATAAATCTCAACAATTTAGATTGCTTATCATGTTGGTAAGTTTTAATTTATGTAAATATTAATCTTATAAGTGTAAAACGATCGGAAAAATCCGGGTCGTTACAGTACCCACCCGTTAAAGAAATTTCGTCCCGAAATTTGGTAGAGGTTGTCATAAATAACAATAGGAATGTTTTCATGACGGATATGAGGTATTAATAGAGTTTTATCATTATTGGAAGATATGGATAAAACGATTCGGTCATGTGAAGCGCACGAGTGAAGTTATCACAAAAGAATGAAATGAGTGAATATAGAATTGTTTTAACCGATGTCGAGATTAGGATTGATTTCCAGAATTTAAGGGATTTAAAGAAAATCTTATGTAATAAGATTTGGTTCTTCGATGATTTAGAAAACAGGATCTCCTTTGATTTAATGCGATAATCTGTTTCGATTTCTCTGTCGGATATTTCACTATAAATCCACCTCCTTCTCTTTCTTACTTCCATACCTCACATCTCTTACTCTTCCTCCTCTAATTCATACCTTAAGGTATCCTTTAAAATGCTTCATCCCGTTCTGATTTTTGTTATACTTCTAACTTTCATATCTTTCATTCTTCTCTTTCATCTACCGCTAGAAGAATCTATTCACTTTTATGATTTTCTTGGAATTATAATGTTTCTAATTCTCCCGTGTCTTTACGTCGCCATACGTATTGATACACACGGTTTGTAGTTTCTGGGTGGTTATTGGGTTTGATATCTTTCCTTATATTTCGATGCTCCTGCTTCTGTTTTCCATAATCATTGTCATCCATAGTTAATACTCTCTCCTATTTGCTGTAATCTATACCTCAATTTCTATTTTGGGACTTTGTCCCTTCGTTTCTTCTTCCCGTCCTTGAGTCAAGCGATCAATAGTTCGAAATTTGTAGGTATAAAATTCGGAATGAACATAGCTAATGCTCTAAGAAAGGAATGGTAATGGCACGATTTTGATTTGTCAAATTACCAGAATATCCAGGAAAATAGAACTATCAAGATGATTTGTTCTTAATATGTTTCGGAATTGGATAGAATGTAAAAGTCGTGTAACATGGCACATGATGACGGTACTGTGAATCATCATATTCCATTAGAAACTTAACATGACTTACTGTAATATAATGAAGTTGATCAAGTTTCATTATATTATACTAGTTCATGCATCAGTTCCCAACACTGCTTCAGAACATTCCTATTTTAAACTTGAAGGATTTAGAAACTAACACAGTTTCCTTTATATTGTAAAGCAGATATTACAGAGAGATAAATGATTTCAGATAAGGATAGTGGTGAAAATATCTTCAGAAATATTGAGGATATTTATAATGAAAGATATGATAATATCTTGGAATTTCTAATGTCGAAGGATGATGATGAAGATTGACCCGTAAGGGTTTAGATTCAGAAGCAAGGTGTTTGCTACAGAATCGTCATAATTCTTTATGTACAAGTTTAGTCCTTGTAACTTGTTCAGAGTCTCCTTCATGGTTTGTTCAATCCGGTTTTCAGTACCAATTTTCTATCGAGCGTTCCTAACACTTCCTTCTTTTATCATCAACATTTGGTCATTAAGACCTTCTACAACATGCTGCTTCGTCAGTATTTTCAAAGTTATCGGATCTGGGTCATTGGTTATCAAACCAAGATGGTTTAAGGAGAATTGTATTTTTAGATGATTAAACGCTGATGGTAATATGATGGAATATAAAAGGTTCTCCGGTAACGATGGCGAAAGAACAACGTATATATATATATCGAGATTGTAATAAGAGTAGTCTTACTGAGATATCGAAGTGGAGCTGTGACAAAATTAGTTAATTGAAAAGGAATCGCGTGATTGTTTTTGCTAATGGATGATAAGGAATTCGATGCGGATACGTTTTAACTATAACTTCGAGTTCAAAAATTTTTAGGTGCATAACTGTATGCATAAATCTTTATTCCGTAGACGAGGTGCGGCTGGTTGATCTTCTCGATCGAGATGTTTTCAAGAATCATGAAAAGTTGTGAATGCGAATTGTAATCGTCAAGATACAAATGAGGTTTAAAATAGAATCAAGTGGCAAACTTGAAGGATTGTTTAGTTTCATATGTAATAATCATCATTTTAACTCATTTTTAATTGTCCAAAGTTAGCAGTCCAATAGTCCGATTGTCCAATGGTTCAATAAATTCATATATGAACTAAATATATAATATTCGAATTACTTAATACGTATCGTGACCCGTGTACTGGTCTCGGTGTCGATCACAACTCAAAGTATATATATATTTTGGAATCAACTCCGACCCTGTATAGCCAACTCCCACCTTCACATATAGAGTGTCTATGGTTGTTCCGAAATATATATATAGATGGATCAATATGATAAGTCGAAACCTTGTATACGTGTCCCGTTATTTAAAATGCGTAAAATAAATAAATATATATCATGACCCATTATACAACGTGTTGTCTCAGAATTAATCCGACGTGTTGTTGTACATGTGTCCCGACGGTATGTAAAGTACAGAAATTAAAATTGCAAGAATGTAAATTGCGATAAATTAAATATTAATCAGTTAGCTGGGAACAGTTAGCCGGAACAGTTAGCGTGTAATCCTATCACAATTTCAATTAATTAATTCATCTGTTTCTAACAATTTTTATTTTGCCAATGTTTCTTCATTATGCCACTTGTTGGATTCGGATAGGTAAAAATCCAAATATGAAATTTAAATGGAAATGGTTAATCTGGGGTGAACGGATACGTATATCGGTAATTGTAAGTAGGATAATAAATGATCGTTGAATCAGATTCGAAGAATGTACAGTGTAACTTGTTAATGTGAATTCTAAATATTCCTTGGGTACTACCCACCCGTTAAAATATTTTCATCATTAACAGTTTGTACGAATGAAATTTTTAATTACAATCTTTATGAAAATATATTTGCATATATATTTTCTTCGGAGGTAACTATGAATTTAATGAGTCAATAAAATATTCAACTCATTTGATTTATCGTTATTACTAGATTACATAATCTCCAAAACATTAGAGATTACATAATCGTCATGTCGAACGAAGAACGATACGTAAAGAAGAGGTAATCGGTGTAGAATGATATGTAGAACAAAGATCATATTCGAAGTTCAGATGATGATGTTGAGGTACGTGGTGCGGATGTGATTGTTGGTGGTGGTAATGATACGGTTGGTGTTGATGCTGATGATGTCGTTGACGTCGATGATGCTACTGGTACTGAAGATTGCGAGGTTGATGTTGTTAACGGTACTGGTTATGCTGCTGGTGCTGCTGCTGGTGTTTGTAACCTTCGCACCGTGTTCTCCAAAGCCGTCACACGAGCGCGAAGTTCGTTAATTTCTGCTAGTACACCAGGATGATTGGCGGTTGGAGTGAGCGAATGAACAAGATCCGAAATATGGGATAGGATATAATCGTGATGAGATACTCGAGAAATGAGAGAGAAAATGGTTTCTCGAACAGGTTCGCCGGTAAGTGCTTCAGGTTCGTCGCCAATGGGGCAATTCGGTGGGTGAAAGGGATCACCTTCTTCTTGTCTCCAATAATTTAGTTTACTACGAACCCATCCCCAATTCATCCAGAATAGATGATGAGAAATTGGTTGATCCATTCCAGTGACGCTGCCTTCGGAGCCCGAATGGAAATCCATATCAGCGTATCTGTCGGAGTCGGAGGAATTCGAACTGGACGCGGAGTTCATCTTGTACAGTCGGGGAAATGAATTTTTGGTTTGGAATAGATTATAGGAGTTGGGTTTGGTATTCTTCAATACATAATTTACATATGTATTTATAATACTCAAAATCCCGTGAATTACGGAGAATCTTTGAAATTCGTCAGGCAATGTCTATAGCAACAGATACGCTAGGATATGAATTTTGTCTATACACTATCGATGCACCAAATGCAGTAAGACGTGTCTAGACTTAAGAATACTAAGCAGGCAATTCTTAAGGATGATAAGCAGATGATTTTCGACTAGATATGATAAGCAAAACTTTTGACATGTATACACGGTCAAAGTCCAGACTCACTAATGCATCCTAACAACTACCAGTTAGACACACTAATGCAAGGCCTGGTTCGCTAAGACCAACGCTCTGATACCACATGAGACGACCCGACCCAATCCTTAGGGACGAATACAATAACATATGATAACATTGCGAGGTACTTGACCTCTATATGATACATTTTACAAACGTTGCATTTATTCTTAAAAGGCAAACTATCATTACATCAATATTTGACATTTTCGTCTAACATTTCATAATATCCAAATGACCTAATCTGTCATTTACTTATTTATATTCTCTATTGAACTCCAATGACTCGAATGCAACGTCTTTGTATCATGGCTTAAAAGGTCCCAAGTAGTATCCTTAACATGAGCTAATGCACAGCGGAAGACTTAATTCATACCTGAGAATAACATGCTTTAAAACGTCAACATAAAGTTGGTGAGATATATAGGTTTGATGCTAGCAGCGTTATAACAATGGAACACAAGATTTCATATATAAACATTTTAATAAAAATATTCTAAGTGGTTGAGCACTTGGTAACCATACTTAACATTTAATCACGTCGCATATTCCCTTTATTATGAAATCTTACTACACCGTACCAAGGTGTAGTCACGAAACGAAGTACTGTGCAACCGCTGAATACTGGTCGTCCAGTCCGGTTGGGGTTGTCAGGCCCGATAGATCTATCAACAGGATTCGCGTTTACAATACCGCTGTAAATATTAGTTACCAAGCTACAGGGAAGTATGCCAGTGGTACAACTCAACGTAGAATATATTTTTCAGTTACTTGTGTCCATAGCGTAAAACATAAAATACATGTATTCTCATCCCGAAATATTTAGAGTTTAAAAGTGGGACTATATACTCACTTTTGTCTTGAAGATATGTAATTTCGACTTGGTCTCCGATTGATATCACGAACCTATCCATATATAATATATCAATACCTTTTCTTTTTAAACAATCGTCACATATATATACTTATAATACTTTTAATAATTCCTTAGTCCGTAGTTAGCAGTCCGATGTTAGTAATTCAATTTTAATGGTTCATATTTAGTTGTTTAATAAACCCCCAATGAAATAAATAAAACCCCCATCGTATATGTATTGGTCGAGATTAATCTTGACCTATGGTACCGGTGTTGTCAAATGATGTGTTGCGTACATAAAGTACCGGTGTTGTCAAATGACGTGTTGCGTACAATCATGGGATCTTATGATTAATCTTCTCGTATTGTTTACGGGTGATCCTGAACCATATAAAATTAAATTATGAGTACATATGTATAAAATATCATGTTACTTTAGGAAGATGTGATTTATTTAATTTTCTCCAATTATTTTCGTGGCTAAACTAGTCTTGGATATCCGATTTTGTTTTGGTCATAATTTCTTCGTTACAACTCCGTTTTCGTTGATTCAACTTTCCACTTCCTTGGATCGAGTCCCTCTTTAAGAATATGAACTGTAAATACCTTAGTTTGTATTCTAAATCATAGGTCATAGGTCAAATTTTGGTGAAACTTATGAAGTTAATCATTTTTGTTACAAAAATATCATTTAATGACCATTTTTCTAAAAATACTTATACTATGAATTAAATCATGAAATTTTTATGTGTTAACATATTCATAAGAAATATCATTTTTCCAGAATATAAACCTCCAATTCAAAGTTCAAGATGGTTTTTAATTATACAACCCAAAACAGCCCCCGGTTGCACTCCGACGTCATAAAAACAGTTTTTTAAGGTATTCTTTGAAAAACCAAGTTATACCTTGTTAAATTAGCATATATTTAAGTTATATTACAGGTCTTGAAGTATTTTAAAAGTTAAGTTAGAAGGATCTATTTAGTTTGCAAACAAGTTTGAAATCATTCAAACTATGTTTTTGTTGTTAAAATTGTATACCATACAATAAGATAGCTATATATATATGAATCGAATAAGGTTATGAACAAAGTTACTACCTCAAGTTACTTGGACAAGATTGCTGTAAAAGAGGAGTAAAAACCTAGAACCAAAAGAGTGATGAAATTGGATGAAAGATTGGAAGCAACTTAAGACATAAACTTGAATTGAAAGTTGTATTTTTGTAGTGTTTTTGTTGATCTTTTTATGGTGGTGTTTAAGGTGATTCTTGAGAGGATTTTTGCTGGAGTTCTTAGAGAGACATGAGGCTAGTAAGTGTGTGTGTTTAGCTAGAGAAATGATGTTCCAAAAATTGAAAATGGATGCATGTATTTATGGTGGTGTAAAAGGTGTATAAATTTGTAATTTTGTGAAAAGATCTTTTAATCATGTGAAATTGTCATACTAAATAACAAAAGTAGTTACCTTATACATAAGGCATGAACAAGGGCTGGTTGGTGGTGATTTGATGTGTATATACCAATAGTAAATACGTATAGAAGCTAGGTATGATACGAGTACATATACTCTAGATATACGTATAGAAATCTTGTGAAAAATGGAATGAGGATTCAAATATAGCTATCTTTTGTGAATATACTTATATTGTTTTATGTATTTAAGTCTTTAAAAGTGATTAAATACATTATATATACGATATATGTATAAACATTATAGGTCGTAAGTATTTATGTCAAATAACGTTACGTATAGTTATCGTTTTGAAAGCTTAAGTTAGTAGTTTCAAAATATACTTATAACTTATTGTTATTAATACAAAATGAGATATTTAAACATCCTTAAATCATGTTAAATATGTATATATACACAAACGTATAATTAACATATATTGTATAGTTCGTGATATCATCGGTCAAACTAGACGGTTAAACGTTATGTAAAACTCTTTTCAAAATCATAAATCTCAACAATTTAGATTGCTTATCATGTTGGTAAGTTTTAATTTATGTAAATATTAATCTTATAAGTGTAAAACGATCGGAAAAATCCGGGTCGTTACAGTACCCACCCGTTAAAGAAATTTCGTCCCGAAATTTGGTAGAGGTTGTCATAAATAACAATAGGAATGTTTTCATGACGGATATGAGGTATTAATAGAGTTTTATCATTATTGGAAGATATGGATAAAACGATTCGGTCATGTGAAGCGCACGAGTGAAGTTATCACAAAAGAATGAAATGAGTGAATATAGAATTGTTTTAACCGATGTCGAGATTAGGATTGATTTCCAGAATTTAAGGGATTTAAAGAAAATCTTATGTAATAAGATTTGGTTCTTCGATGATTTAGAAAACAGGATCTCCTTTGATTTAATGCGATAATCTGTTTCGATTTCTCTGTCGGATATTTCACTATAAATCCACCTCCTTCTCTTTCTTACTTCCATACCTCACATCTCTTACTCTTCCTCCTCTAATTCATACCTTAAGGTATCCCTTAAAATGCTTCATCCCGTTCTGATTTTTGTTATACTTCTAACTTTCATATCTTTCATTCTTCTCTTTCATCTACCGCTAGAAGAATCTATTCACTTTTATGATTTTCTTGGAATTATAATGTTTCTAATTCTCCCGTGTCTTTACGTCGCCATACGTATTGATACACACGGTTTGTAGTTTCTGGGTGGTTATTGGGTTATGTATTTAAGTCTTTAAAAGTGATTAAATACATTATATATACGATATATGTATAAACATTATAGGTCGTAAGTATTTATGTCAAATAACGTTACGTATAGTTATCGTTTTGAAAGCTTAAGTTAGTAGTTTCAAAATATACTTATAACTTATTATTATTAATACAAAATGAGATATTTAAACATCCTTAAATCATGTTAAATATGTATATATACATATATATACACAAATGTATAATTAACATATATTGTATAGTTCGTGATATCATCGGTCAAACTAGACGGTTAAACGTTATGTAAAACTCTTTTCAAAATCATAAATCTCAACAATTTAGATTGCTTATCATGTTGGTAAGTTTTAATTTATGTAAATATTAATCTTATAAGTGTAAAACGATCGGAAAAATCCGGGTCGTTACAGTACATCTTCCCCGTTCCAGGATGTATTGAGTATCTGGTTTTATGAGCTTCTCTAAGTACCATTTCTTTCATATCTCTAAATTTTGGTACCCAAATCCTTTCAGCCCTATACCGGGTTCCGTCTTCCCGAATATTAAGATGTTTCTCCGATCCTTTGGGCATTTCATCCTTTAAATTTCCCTCTTTTAAAACTCCTTGTTGCGCCTCCTTTATTTGAGTAGTAAGGTTATTATGAATCATTATATTCATAGATTTTACTCGAATGGGTTCTCTGTCCTTCCTGCTCAAGGCATTGGCTACCACATTTGCCTTCCCCGGGTGGTAACGAATCTCAAAGTCGTAATCATTCAATAATTCAATCCACCTACGCTGCCTCGTATTCAGTTGTTTCTGATTAAATATGTGTTGAAGACTTTTGTGTTCGGTATGTATAATACTTTTGACCCCATATAAGTAGTGCCTCCAAGTCTTTAATGCAAAAACAACCGCGCCTAATTCCAAATCATGCGTCGTATAATTTTGTTCGTAAATCTTCAATTGTCTAGACGCATAAGCAATCACCTTCGTTCGTTGCATTAATACACAACCGAGACCTTGCTTTGATGCGTCACAATAAATCACAAAATCATCATTCCCTTCAGGCAATGACAATATAGGTGCCGTAGTTAGCTTTTTCTTCAATAACTGAAACGCTTTCTCTTATTCATCATTCCATTCAAATTTCTTCCCTTTATGCGTTAATGCAGTCAAGGGTTTTGCTATTCTGGAAAAGTCTTGGATGAACCTTCTGTAGTAACCAGCTAGTCCTAAAAACTGGCGTATGTGTTTCGGAGTTTTCGGGGTTTCCCACTTTTCAACAGTTTCTATCTTTGCCGGATCCACCTTAATACCTTCTTTGTTCACTATGTGACCGAGGAATTGAACTTCTTCCAACCAAAATGCACACTTTGAAAACTTAGCGTACAATTCTTCCTTCCTCAATACTTCTAACACCTTTCTCAAATGTTCACCGTGTTCTTGGTCATTCTTTGAGTAAATAAGTATGTCATCAATGAAAATAATGACAAACTTGTCAAGGTATGGTCCACACACTCGGTTCATAAGGTCCATGAACACAGCTGGTGCATTAGTTAAACCAAACGGCATGACCATAAACTCGTAATGACCGTAACGTGTTCTGAAAGCAGTCTTTGGAATATCATCTTCTTTCACCCGCATTTGATGATACCCGGAACGTAAGTCAATCTTTGAATAAACAGACGAGCCTTGTAGTTGATCAAATAAGTCGTCGATTCTCGGTAGTGGGTAGCGGTTCTTGATGGTAAGTTTGTTCAACTCTCGGTAGTCGATACACAACATGAATGTACCATCTTTCTTCTTGACAAACAAAACAGGAGCTCCCCACGGTGATGTGCTTGGTCGAATGAAACCACGCTCTAAAAGTTCTTGTAATTGGCTTTGCAGTTCTTTCATCTCGCTGGGTGCGAGTCTGTAAGGAGCACGAGCTATTGGTGCAGCTCCTGGTACAAGATCTATTTGAAATTCAACGGATCGCTGTGGGGGTAATCCCGGTAATTCTTTCGGAAATACATCGGGAAATTCTTTTGCAATGGGAACATCATTGATGCTCTTTTCTTTAGTTTGTACTTTCTCGACGTGTACTAGAACAGCATAGCAACCTTTTCTTATTAGTTTTTGTGCCTTCAAATTACTAATAAGATGTAGCTTCGTGTTGCCCTTTTCTCCGTACACCATTAAGGGTATTCCTTTTTCTCGTATAACGCGAATTGCATTTTTGTAACAAACGATCTCTGCTTTCACTTCTTTCAACCAGTCCATACCGATTATCACATCAAAACTCCCTAACTCTACTGGTATCAAATCAATCTTAAATGTTTCGCTAACCAGTTTAACTTCTCGATTCCGACATATATTATCTGCTGAAATTAATTTACCATTTGCTAATTCGAGTAAAAATTTACTATCCAAAGGCGTCAATGGACAACTTAATTTAGCACAAAAATCTCTACTCATATAGCTTCTATCCGCACCCGAATCAAATAAAACGTAAGCAGATTTATTGTCAATAAGAAACGTACCCGTAACAAGCTCCGGGTCTTCATGTGCCTCTGCCGCATTAATATTGAAAACTCTTCCGCGGCCTTGTCCATTCGTGTTCTCCTGGTTTGGGCAATTTCTAATAATGTGGCCCGGTTTTCCACATTTATAACAAACTACATTGGCATAACTTGCTCCGACACTACTTGCTCCGCCATTACTCGTTCCGACACCATTTGTTCCTTTCATTCTATTAACCCCTGGTCCGTAGACCTCACATTTCACCGCGCTATAACCATTTCTTTTACACTTGTTGCAAAATTTAGTGCAGAACCCCGAGTGATACTTTTCACACCTTTGGCATAGCTGCTTCTGATTGTTGTTGTTGTTGCGGTTATTATTGTTGTTGGGATGATTGTTGTAGTTGCTGTTGTTGTTGTTGTTGTTGTTGTTGGGCCGTTTGTTGTAGTTGCGATTGATGTTGCGATTGTTGGGATAATTGTTGCGATTATTGTTGTAATTGCTGTTGTTGTTGTATTGGTGATTCTTATCACCGTTTTCCTCCCACTTTCTTTTGACTTGCTTCACATTGGCCTCTTCAGCAGTCTGTTCTTTAATTCTTTCTTCAATCTGGTTCACTAGTTTGTGAGCCATTCTACATGCCTGTTGTATGGAGGCGGGCTCGTGTGAACTTATATCTTCTTGGATTCTTTCCGGTAATCCTTTCACAAACGCGTCGATCTTCTCTTCCTCATCTTCGAATGCTCCCGGACACAATAGGCACAATTCTGTGAATCATCTTTCGTACGTGGTAATATCAAATCCTTGGGTTCGTAACCCTCTAAGTTCTGTCTTGAGCTTATTGACCTCGGTTCTGGGACGGTACTTCTCGTTCATCAAGTGCTTGAATGCTGACCACGGTAGTGCGTATGCATCGTCTTGTCCCACTTGCTCTAGATAGGTATTCCACCATGTTAACGCAGAACCTGTGAAGGTATGCATAGCGTACTTCACTTTGTCCTCTTCGATACACTTACTTATGGCAAACACCGATTCGACCTTCTCGGTCCACCGTTTCAATCCGATCGGTCCTTCGGTTCCATCAAATTCCAAAGGTTTGCAGGCAGTGAATTCTTTGTAGGTGCATCCTACACGATTTCCTGTACTGCTAGATCCAAGGTTATTGTTGGTATGTAGCGCAGCCTGTACTGTGGCTTTGTTTGAAGCTAGAAAAGTACGGAATTCCTCTTCATTCATATTCACGGTGTGTCGAGTAGTCGGTGCCATTTCCTTCAAAATAGTCAAATGGAACAAGTTAATCATACAGAATATTAAGAGTAGTTAATAGTATTTCGTAGCATAATATGAACTCATTTATAAAAGCTTTTTCTTCATATTAGCGTTTTATAAGTTTAAATTCAGGTAGTACCTACCCGTTAAGTTCATACTTAGTAGCTAATATACAATTCAACTACTACAATTCTATATGAAAAACTGATTATAATAATATTTCGCGTTCAAACTTTTACACAATATTTTACAAACTTACAATACCGCTTATTTTACATATAGCATGAAATATAGCACACAATAAATTTGATACAAAATGGTTGTGAAGATAATTCTAGCTAGTACACAAGTCGTTCAGCAAAGGCAATAAAGACACGTAATTCATACGTCCAGAAACAAGTCATGCATTCTGGTTTTACTAGGATTACTTCCCATCCTTGGTCTTGTGGAACATAACCGTTATGGCCGTTGATAAGACAGCGTGTTGTAACGTCGTCAAAGGGACGAGGGTTACGTAATGTCCAACAGTCCCGTAACAATCTAAAAACCTCATTTCTTACCCCAATTACCGACTCCGTCACTTGTGGGAACGTTTTGTTTAATAGTTGTAGCCCGATGTTCTTGTTCTCACTTTGGTGAGAAGCGAACATTACTAATCCGTAAGCATAACATGCTTCTTTATGTTGCATGTTAGTCGCTTTTTCTAAATCACGAAGTCCAATATTCGGATATATTGAGTCAAAATAATTTCTTAACCCATTACGTAAAATAGCATTTGGGTTCCCCGCAATATATGCGTCAAAGTAAACACATCGTAACTTATGGATTTCCCAATGTGATATCCCCCATCTTTCGAACGAAAGCCTTTTATAAACCAAGGCATTCTTGGAACGTTCTTCGAATGTCTTACAAACTGATCTCGCCTTAAATAGTTGTGCCGAAGAATTCTGACCAACTCTAGACAAGATTTCATCAATCATGTCTCCGGGTAGGTCTCTTAAAATATTAGGTTGTCTATCCATTTTGTGTTTTTATACTGTAAAATAGACAAGAGTTAGATTCATAAAAAAATACTTATTAATACAAGCAATTTTTACATATATCATAAAGCATAAGCACACTATATTACATATATTACACCACACGAATACAACTATCTTATTCCGACTCGCTTGTTTCTTCTTCTTCTTTGGTTTTGGTTCGTTTTGCCAAGTTTCTAGGGATATATGATGTTCCCCTAATACGAGCCGTCGTTTTCCACATTGGTTTAGAAAAACCTGGTGGTTTAGAGGTTCACAGGTCATTGTTAAAACTTAAGGACTTCGGGGGTTGACGATACATATAAAGTTCATCGGGGTTGGAATTAGATTTCTCTATTTTTATGCCATTTCCCTTATTATTTTCTTTTGCCTTTTTAAATTCAGTTGGGGTAATTTCTATAACATCATCGGAATTCTCGTCGGAATCCGATTCATCAGAGAATTGGTAATCCTCCCAATATTTTGCTTCCTTGGCGGAAACACCATTGACCATAATTAACCTTTGTCGGTTGGTTGAGGATTTTCTTTTACTTAACCGTTTTATTATTTCCCCCACCGGTTCTATTTCTTCATCCGGTTTCGATTCTTCTTCCGGTTCCGATTCTTCTTCCAGTTCCGACTCTTCTTCCGGTTCCTCTTCGGGAACTTGTGAATCAGTCCACGAATCATTCCAATTTACATTTAACTCTTCATTATTATTAGGTGAGTCAATGGGACTTGTTCTAGAGGTAGACATCTATCACATAATATCAAACGCGTTAAGAGATTAATATATCACATAATATTCACATGTTAAAAATATATAGTTTCCAACAAAATTTGTTAAGCAATCATTTTTCAAGTAAACACGGTCGAAGTCCAGACTCACTAATGCATCCTAACAAACTCGATAAGACACACTAATGCAAAATTCTGGTTCTCTAAGAACAACGCTCGGATACCAACTGAAATGTCCCGTTCTTATTGATTAAAAACGTTCCATATTAATTGATTTCGTTGCGAGGTTTTGACCTCTATATGAGACGTTTTTCAAAGACTGCATTCATTTTTAAAACAAACCATAACCTTTATTTCATAGATAAAGGTTTTAAAAAGCTTTACGTAGATTATCAAATAATGATAATCTAAAATATCCTGTTTAACCTATATATATCAAATCGTAACAATAGACCACAAGATTTCATATTTCAATACACATCCCATACATAGAGATAAAAATCATTCATATGGTGAACACCTGGTAACCGACATTAACAAGATGCATATATAAGAATATCCCCATCATTCCGGGACGCCCTTCGGATATGATATAAATTTCGAAGTACTAAAGCATCCGGTACTTTGGATGGGGTTTGTTAGGCCCAATAGATCTATCTTTAGGATTCGCGTCAATTAGGGTGTCTGTTCCCTAATTCTTAGATTACCAGACTTAATAAAAAGGGGCATATTCGATTTCGATAATTCAACCATAGAATGTAGTTTCACGTACTTGTGTCTATTTTGTAAATCATTTATAAAACCTGCATGTATTCTCATCCCAAAAATATTAGATTTTAAAAGTGGGACTATAACTCACTTTCACAGATTTTTACTTCGTCGGGAAGTAAGACTTGGCCACTGGTTGATTCACGAACCTATAACAATATATACATATATATCAAAGTATATTCAAAATATATTTACAACACTTTTAATATATTTTGATGTTTTAAGTTTATTAAGTCAGCTGTCCTCGTTAGTAACCTACAACTAGTTGTCCACAACTCAAACTATATATATTTTGGAATCAACCTCAACCCTGTATAGCTAACTCCAACATTCACATATAGAGTGTCTATGGTTGTTCCGAAATATATATAGATGTGTCGACATGATAGGTCGAAACATTGTATACGTGTCTATGGTATCTCAAGATTACATAATATACAATACAAGTTGATTAAGTTATGGTTGGAATAGATTTGTTACCAATTTTCACGTAGCTAAAATGAGAAAAATTATCCAATCTTGTTTTACCCATAACTTCTTCATTTTAAATCCGTTTTGAGTGAATCAAATTGCTATGGTTTCATATTGAACTCTATTTTATGAATCTAAACAGAAAAAGTATAGGTTTATAGTCGGAAAAATAAGTTACAAGTCGTTTTTGTAAAGGTAGTCATTTCAGTCGAAAGAATGACGTCTAGATGACCATTTTAGAAAACATACTTCCACTTTGAGTTTAACCATAATTTTTGGATATAGTTTCATGTTCATAATAAAAATCATTTTCTCAGAATAACAACTTTTAAATCAAAGTTTATCATAGTTTTTAATTAACTAACCCAAAACAGCCTGCGGTGTTACTACGACGGCGTAAATCCAGTTTTACGGTATTTTTCGTGTTTCCAGGTTTTAAATCATTAAGTTAGCATATCATATAGATATAGAACATGTGTTTAGTTGATTTTAAAAGTCAAATTAGAAGGATTAACTTTTGTTTGCGAACAAGTTTAGAATTAACTAAACTATGTTCTAGTGATTACAAGTTTAAACCTTCGAATAAGATAGCTTTATATGTATGAATCGAATGATGTTATGAACATCATTACTACCTTAAGTTCCTTGGATAAACCTAATGGAAAAGATAAAAATGGATCTAGCTTCAACGGATCCTTGGATGGCTCGAAGTTCTTGAAGCAGAATCATGACACGAAAACAAGTTCAAGTAAGATCATCACTTGAAATAAGATTGTTATAGTTATAGAAATTGAACCAAAGTTTGAATATGATTAATACCTTGTATTAGAATGATAACCTACTGTAAGAAACAAAGATTTCTTGAGGTTGGATGATCACCTTACAAGATTGGAAGTGAGCTAGCAAACTTGAAAGTATTCTTGATTTTATGTAACTAGAACTTGTAGAATATATGAAGAACACTTAGAACTTGAAGATAGAACTTGAGAGAGATCAATTAGATGAAGAAAATTGAAGAATGAAAGTGTTTGTAGGTGTTTTTGGTCTTTGTTGTATGGATTAGATATAAAGGATATGTAATTTTGTTTTCATGTAAATAAGTCATGAATGATTACTCATATTTTTGTAATTTTATGAGATATTTCATGCTAGTTGCCAAATGATGGTTCCCACATGTGTTATGTGACTCACATGGGCTACTAAGAGCTGATCATTGGAGTGTATATACCAATAGTACATACATCTAAAAGCTGTGTATTGTACGAGTACGAATACGGGTGCATACGAGTAGAATTATTGATGAAACTGAACGAGGATGTAATTGTAAGCATTTTTGTTAAGTAGAAGTATTTTGATAAGTGTATTGAAGTCTTTCAAAAGTGTATAAATACATATTAAAACACTACATGTATATACATTTTAACTGAGTCGTTAAGTCATCGTTAGTCGTTACATGTAAGTGTTGTTTTGAAACCTTTAGGTTAACGATCTTGTTAAATGTTGTTAACCCAATGTTTATAATATCAAATGAGATTTTAAATTATTATATTATCATGATATTATCATGTATGAATATCTCTTAATATGATATATATACATTAAATGTCTTTACAACGATAATCGTTACAAATATGTCTCGTTTAAAAATCATTAAGTTAGTAGTCTTGTTTTTACATATGTTGTTCATTGTTAATATAATTAATGATATGTTTACTTATCATAGTATCATGTTAACTATATATATATATCCATATATATGTCATCATATAGTTTTTACAAGTTTTAACGTTCGTGAATCACCGGTCAACTTGGGTGGTCAATTGTGTATATGAAACATATTTCAATTAATCAAGTCTTAACAAGTTTGATTGCTTAACATATTGGAAACATTTAATCATGTAAATATCAATCTCAATTAATATATATAAACATGGAAAAGTTCGGGTCACTACAAAGTTCACCTTAGTAAGTAGAGAGAGAGTTATTCCTCGGAATAGAGAGTTGAATGAGTGAGCAGGAAAGTCAACCTATTGACATTTAAGAGTAGTTAAGTGTTTTGCCCATGTTTGAGTTTAAGTACTTGTTTATGTATAGTTTGTTTCACTAAGTTTCTATTCCTAGTAAGTTTCTATTTTTAGAAAGTTTCCATTTTTAGAAAGTTTCTTATTTTAGTAGGTTCCCTATTTTAGTAAGTTTCTATACTTAGAAAGTTTCTACTTAAAGAGTGTTTTCCATTTTAGGATACTTGTCGTATTAGATAAGCTTTCAATCACCCCTTTCTATTCGAATGGCCATTTCAGGTCTAGGGGCTTGAGCTATAGGACCCTTTAAATCGGAAATCCAAACCCTTCCGCCTAGAGTTTCATAGAAACCATTCGTCCAGAAAGTTCGAAGATCTATACATCTCTAATACATATCCCAAAATGTCTTTACGTGTTATAATATAAGTAATAGGTTTTAGGTGTTAATAATATTAATAGTGTATACATGTTAATTAATAGTATAAGTAGTATTATGGTTTCATTAATCAGGGTTAGTTAATTAAAGTGGTATTTTAATGATTAGGGTTTGTAATAAATGATTAGGGTTTAATTAATGTCCTAGGGTTTAGGTTTAATTAATTAGGTTTAGGTTAAAGTTAATTTAGAGGTTTAATAATATATGTACAATATATGTGTCGTGTATATATATTGTAAATTTATTTAAACAAGATAACTTTAAAATATAAATTTATTAATTTAATATGTCCAATAGTTATCTTATTAAGTAAGTTAATGATTTTTATAAAAATTTATGAAAAAGTTCGGATTTATTTTATATGGAAACTTCAAAAATTGTTTTAACCATATCTAAGTCAATTTTAATCCAAATCGCATGATATTTATATGCATTTTGATTGGTTTTGAAAGGGGAATCCAAATATGAACTCAAAATAAGAGAATAAGACTTTTTAAGTTTTTGAAAAATTAGTGTTCTAATAAATACGAATTTAGTCATACTTAAAACATGGTTAGCAAGCTTAATAACTAAAGATACTTGGAATACTCTAATTAATTTTAGTAAGTAACTATATATTCAATTAATGAGATTTGATTAGGTTTAAATAAATTAGGGTTAGATATTTAGGGTTTGTAGATCATACATTATATATATATATATATATATATATATATATATATATATATATATATATATATATATATATATATATATATATATATATATATATATATATATATATATATATATATTTGTAATCGAAATATATGCATGTATATGTATATTTATTTTTTTTACATGAACAATATAATTGTATATGATCTATTTATGAATGTAATTATGAATATAACATGAATTGAAAGTAAACTTTAAGAGTTTTGGATCTAGGGTTTTACCTTGATGAAGATCTATGAAGATTAACAAGAAAAAGTTGACGAACACTTGAAGATGAAGATCAAACCCTTAAAGATTTGAAGAACACCTTGAAGATCTTGATGAACACGAAGAACGCGATGAAGATCCTTTGAAGATTGCTTGAAGATCACTTGAAGATCTTGAAGATGGGGTGGTGATTTTTGATTCTTCTTGGCCGAAATTAGGAGAGAGGGAGGGATAGATTTGAGAGAGAATTGTAAGAATGATTTGGTACAAGAATAGCTCTAGCATAGGTCCCTATTTATAGGAGAGATTGGAGGGTTCTATAATTAGAGTTTAACAAGTAATACTTAGGGAAGAAGTTAGGGTTAAATGAGGAGGTGGAGGAGGTATTTTGGGGCGAAAATATGGAGGGCAAAAGGGTAATTATACCCCTTAAAATTTCAGCTAGGGTTTAGGGGAATTAGGGTTAACTTTTTCACTCTAGTCCTTGTACTTTAATTTAGCTTAAATGATTCCTTAATTATCCTAATTTAATTATTTAAATGTATAAAGTTTAAGGTTATTTATTTTGTTCACAAAGGTTTATTAACCCTTTATTTTTATCTTTTATTAACTTGTTGTTTATCACACAAAGTTAATTATACATTTTTATAATTTTTTTAACGCTTATTGATTATAGTTAAATCGTTAAGTTTAATTATATTGTTTGGGCAAATTAAATGATGAAAGGATATATAAATGTTGGAAACTTGAGGGTCGTTATACATTCCATCGGCGAGTTGCGGATTATTCGGTGGCATTCATCAAGGCGACAAGCTGAGTGTTAATATCCTATGTGCATATGTATGTGTAGGATGGGTGCGGGTCGAGTGAAGTGATTCTCGGCTATAGCGCTCACTTTACATATAGGTGGATTTGATGGACTTGCGTATAGGTCCAATTGGCACGGTTGTGCGTTTTGGTTGACCACCTTTTGCGAGGTGCATATTTTATGTGTACGTTATCACATGTGCTTGTGATGTGGATTACATAACCACAATGGCGAAGGGTTGATATTGTGTTGTGGATTAGAATACCCCGATGATGTGGGTTGTGATTGGAGAAGTGGATCACGTGTGGATGCGGATTCACGATGACGCGTGTAGTTCGGTCATCTTATAGGAAGTGAGTCTCGTGTAGTTCGGATTCACGATGACGCGTGTAGTTCGGTCATCTTATTGAGGTAGTGATCTCGTGTGGTTGCGGATTACTAAGGCTTGTGTAGTTCGGCCAACCTCGATATTGTTGTGTTATTGAAGATAGTAGTCTCGTGTGGATGCGGATTTACTAAGGCTCGTTTAGGTCGGCCAATCTTCATGTTGGTAATTGGTAGTCGGTTCCGGTATTTGGTTAAGAGGTTAACCTTGGACGTTTGTATATTGTTTTATATATTTTCGTATTGTTGTGATGTAGCTAACCCTCCGGGTGTAGCTTATTGGCGTTGTTCACATCGTCGTTGGTGAACCTATATTTGTTGTTATTTTTAGCTTGTTGCTTAGTGATCGTACGGTATGCTTAGCTTAGCTTTCCTTTATGCTTGGATGCTCCGGTATGCGTTATTTGATTATTTGTGTGGCGTGTCCATTTTATGCATATATATGTATGTAGTATATTCTCACTCACTAAGCGTTAGCTTACCCTCTCGTTGTTTACATTTTTATAGATTTGCATGGAGGCGGTTGCTCGGGTAAGCGTGGGGACTAGTGGACTTGCGTAGTTTGCTTTAGAAGATGTGCTTTTGGATCGATTAGGATTGGGTAGCGTATCCCCAATCACCATGATCGGTTTTGTTGGACATTAAAATAGTCGGGTCGTGTTTGCCCGTTCGGACATTTAAACTATGTATTAAATGTTTTAAAAGTTTATTGAACTTATTATTGTATTAAAGATGTTTTCGGAAACATAATTGGGACCTAAATATTAATGTATTAAAGAAAAAATTTTACAGGCCAGTTTAAATACGGGTTGGGTTGTTTCAAGTGGTATCAGAGCATGGTCTAAGGGATTTAGGTGACTTGAGATAGGTGCCTAGACTTAGACTTTTGTGTGTGCTTATTTGTTGCGGGACTTGTAGGTGAACGGGTCGAAACGGGTTGTAGTTAGTGCCTTATTTGTAGGTTAACTAACTAAGATTGTGGCTAGTGTTGTAATTCTTACGTGTAATTATATCGCATAGAATTTTTGTTGTGTTGGTTTATATCATCGAGCGAGACGGTCGTTGTACTAACGAGTCGATACGGCGTGTGTGCGTAATAAGGACTTGCAAACCTTATTACGGGTGCAAATCGTGTAGTGACCCGAACTTTTCCATGTTTATATATATTAATTGAGATTGATATTTACATGATTAAATGTTTCCAACATGTTAAGCAATCAAACTTGTTAAGACTTGATTAATTGAAATATGTTTCATATAGACAATTGACCACCCAAGTTGAACGGTGATTCACGAACGTTAAAACTTGTAAAAACTATATGATGACATATATATGGATATATATATATAGTTAACATGATACTATGTTAAGTAAACATATCATTAAGTATATTAACAATGAACTACATATGTAAAAACAAGACTACTAACTTAATGATTTTTAAACGAGACATATATGTAACGATTATCGTTGTAAAGACATTTAATGTATATATATCATATTAAGATATATTCATACATGATAATATCATGATAATATAATAATTTAAAATCTCATTTGATATTATAAACATTGGGTTAACAACATTTAACAAGATCGTTAACCTAAAGGTTTCAAAACAACACTTACATGTAACGACTAACGATGACTTAACGACTCAGTTAAAATGTATATACATGTAGTGTTTTAATATGTATTTATACACTTTTGAAAGATTTCAATACACTTATCAAAATACTTCTACTTAACAAAAATGCTTACAATTACATTCTCGTTCTGTTTCATCAACAATTCTACTCGTATGCACCCGTATTTGTACTCGTACAATACACAGCTTTTAGATGTATGTACTATTGGTATATACACTCCAATGATCAGCTCTTAGCAGCCCATGTGAGTCACCTAACACATGTGGGAACCATCATTTCGCAACTAGCATGAAATATCTCATAAAATTACAAAAATATGAGTAATCATTCATGACTTATTTACATGAAAACAAAATTACATATCCTTTATATCTAATCCATACACCAACGACCAAAAACACCTACAAACACTTTCATTCTTCAATTTTCTTCATCTAATTGATCTCTCTCAAGTTCTATCTTCAAGTTCTAAGCGTTCTTCATAAATTCCAAAAGTTCTAGTTTCATAAAATCAAGAATACTTTCAAGTTTGCTAGCTCACTTCCAATCTTGTAAGGTGATCATCCAACCTCAAGAAATCTTTGTTTCTTACAGTAGGTTATCATTCTAATACAAGGTAATAATCATATTCAAACTTTGGTTCAATTTCTATAACTATAACAATCTTATTTCAAGTGATGATCTTACTTGAACTTGTTTTCGTGTCATGATTCTGCTTCAAGAACTTCGAGCCATCCAAGGATCCATTGAAGCTAGATCCATTTTTCTCTTTTCCAGTAGGTTTATCCAAGGAACTTAAGGTAGTAATGATGTTCATAACATCATTCGATTCATACATATAAAGCTATCTTATTCGAAGGTTTAAACTTGTAATCACTAGAACATAGTTTAGTTAATTCTAAACTTGTTCGCAAACAAAAGTTAATCCTTCTAACTTGACTTTTAAAATCAACTAAACACATGTTCTATATCTATATTATATGCTAACTTAATGATTTAAAACCTGGAAACACGAAAAACACCGTAAAACCGGATTTACGCCGTCGTAGTAACACCGCGGGCTGTTTTGGGTTAGTTAATTAAAAACTATGATAAACTTTGATTTAAAAGTTGTTATTCTGAGAAAATGATTTTTATTATGAACATGAAACTATATCCAAAAATTATGGTTAAACTCAAAGTGGAAGTATGTTTTCTAAAATGGTCATCTAGACGTCGTTCTTTCGACTGAAATGACTACCTTTACAAAAACGACTTGTAACTTATTTTTCCGACTATAAACCTATACTTTTTCTGTTTAGATTCATAAAATAGAGTTCAATATGAAACCATAGCAATTTGATTCACTCAAAACGGATTTAAAATGAAGAAGTTATGGGTAAAACAAAATTGGATAATTTTTCTCATTTTAGCTACGTGAAAATTGGTAACAAATCTATTCCAACCATAACTTAATCAACTTGTATTATATATTATGTAATCTTGAGATACCATAGACACGTTTACAATGTTTCGACCTATCATGTCGACACATCTATATATATTTCGGAACAACCATAGACACTCTATATGTGAATGTTGGAGTTAGCTATACAGGGTTGAGGTTGATTCCAAAATATATATAGTTTGAGTTGTGATCAATACTGAGATACGTATACACTGGGTCGTGGATTGATTCAAGATAATATTTATCAATTTATTTCTGTACATCTAACTGTGGACAACTAGTTGTAGGTTACTAACGAGGACAGCTGACTTAATAAACTTAAAACATCAAAATATATTAAAAGTGTTGTAAATATATTTTGAACATACTTTGATATATATGTATATATTGTTATAGGTTCGTGAATCAACCAGTGGCCAAGTCTTACTTCCCGACGAAGTAAAAATCTGTGAAAGTGAGTTATAGTCCCACTTTTAAAATCTATTATTTTTGGGATGAGAATACATGCAGGTTTTATAAATGATTTACAAAATAGACACAAGTACGTGAAACTACATTCTATGGTTGAATTATCGAAATCGAATATGCCCTTTTTTATTAAGTCTGGTAATCTAAGAATTAGGGAACAGACACCCTAATTGACGCGAATCCTAAAGATAGATCTATTGGGCCTAACAAACCCCATCCAAAGTACCGGATGCTTTAGTACTTCGAAATTTATATCATATCCGAAGGGTGTCCCGGAATGATGGGGATATTCTTATATATGCATCTTGTTAATGTCGGTTACCAGGTGTTCACCATATGAATGACTTTTATCTCTATGTATGGGATGTGTATTGAAATATGAAATCTTGTGGTCTATTATTATGATTTGATATATATAGGTTAAACCTATAACTCACCAACATTTTTGTTGACGTTTTAAGCATGTTTATTCTCAGGTGATTATTAAGAGCTTCCGCTGTCGCATACTTAAATAAGGACGAGATTTGGAGTCCATGTTTGTATGATATTGTGTAAAAACTGCATTTAAGAAACTTATTTTGTTGTAACATATTTGTAATGTAAACCATTATGTAATGGTCGTGTGTAAACAGGATATTTTAGATTATCATTATTTGATAATCTACGTAAAGCTTTTTAAACCTTTATTGATGAAATAAAGGTTATGGTATGTTTTAAAATGAATGCAGTCTTTGAAAAACGTCTCATATAGAGGTCAAAACCTCGCAACGAAATCAATTAATATGGAACGTTTTTAATCAATAAGAACGGGACATTTCAGTTGGTATCAGAGCGTTGGTCTTAGAGAACCAGAAAATTTGCATTAGTGTGTCTTATCGAGTTTGTTAGGATGCATTAGTGAGTCTGGACTTCGACCGTGTTTTCTTTAAAAATGATTGCTTAACATTTTTGTTGGAAACTATATATTTTTAACATATGAATATTATGTGATATATTAATCTCTTATCGTGTTTGATATTATGTGATAGATGTCTACCTCTAGAACAAGTCCCATTGACTCACCTAATAATAATGAAGAGTCAAATGTAAATTGGAATGATTCGTGGACTGATTCACAAGTTCCCGAAGAGGAACCGGAAGAAGAGTCGGAACCGGAAGAAGAATCGGAACCGGAAGAAGAATCGGAACCGGAAGAAGAAATAGAACCGGTGGGGGAAATAATAAAACGGTTAAGTAAAAGAGAATCCTCAACCAACCGACCAAGGTTAATTATGGTCAATGGTGTTTCCGCCAAGGAAGCAAAATATTGGGAGGATTACCAATTCTCCGATGAATCGGATTCCGACGAGAATTCCGATGATGTTATAGAAATTACCCCAACTGAATTTAAAAAGGCAAAAGAAAATAATAAGGGAAAGGGCATAAAAATACAGAAATCTAATTCCAACCCCGATGAACTTTATATGTATCGTCAACGCCCGAAGTCCTTAAGTTGTAACAATGACCCGGGAACCTCTAAACCACCAGGTTTTTCTAAACCAATGTGGACAACGACGGCTCGTATTAGGGGAACATCATATATCCCTAGAAACTTGGCAAAACGAACCAAAACCGAAGAAGAAGAAACGAGCGAGTCGGAATAAGATAGTTGTATTCGTGTGGTGTAATATATGTAATATAGTGTTCTTATGCTTTATGATATATGTAAAAATTGCTTGTATTAATAAGTATTTTTTTATGAATCTAACTCTTGTCTATTTTACAGTTTAAAAACACAAAATGGATAGACAACCCAATATTTTAAGAGACCTACCCGGAGACATGATTGATGAAATCTTGTCTAGAGTCGGCCAGAATTCCTCGGCACAACTATTTAAGGCGAGATCAGTTTGTAAGACATTCGAAGAACGTTCCAAGAATGTCTTGGTTTATAAGAGACTTTCGTTTGAAAGATGGGGGATATCACATTGGGAAACCCATAAGTTACGATGTGTTTACTTTGACGCATATATTGCGGGGAACCCAAATGCTATTTTACGCAACGGGTTAAGAAATTATTTTGACTCAATATATCCGAATATTGGACTTCGTGATTTAGAAAAAGAGGCTAACATGCAACATAAAGAAGCATGTTATGCTTACGGATTAGTAATGTTCGCTTCTCACCAAAGTGAGAACAAGAACATCGGGCTACAACTATTAAACAAAACGTTTCCACAAGTGACGGAGTCGGTAATTGGGGTAAGAAATGAGGTTTTTAGATTATTACGGGACTGTTGGACATTACGTAACCCTCGTCCCTTTGACGACGTTACAACACGTTGTCTTATCAACGGCCATAACGGTTATGTTGCACAAGACCAAGGATGGGAAGTAGTCCTAGTAAAACCAGAATGCATGACTTGTTTCTGGACGTATGAATTACGTGTCTTTATTGCCTTTGCTGAACGACTTGTGTACTAGCTAGAATTATCTTCACAACTATCTTGTATCAAAGTTATTGTGTGCTATATTTCATGCTTTATGTAAAATAAGCAGTATTGTAAGTTTGTAAAATATTGTATAAAAGTTTGAACGCGAAATATTATTATAATCAGTTTTTCATATAGAATTGTAGTAGTTGAATTGTATATTAGCTACTAAGTATGAACTTAACGGGTAGGTACTACCCGAATTTAAACTTATAAAACGCTAATATGAAGAAAAAGCTTTTATAAATGAGTTCATATTATGCTACGAAATACTATTAACTACTCTTAATATTCTGTATGATTAACTTATTCCATTTAACTATTTTGAAGGAAATGGCACCGACTACTCGACACACCGTGAATATGAATGAAGAGGAATTCCGTACTTTTCTAGCTTCAAACATAGCCGCAGTACAGGCTGCGCTACATACCAACAATAACCTTGGATCTAGCAGTACAGGAAATCGTGTAGGATGCACCTACAAAGAATTCACTGCCTGCAAACCTTTGGAATTTGATGGAACCGAAGGACCGATCGGATTGAAACGGTGGACCGAGAAGGTCGAATCGGTGTTTGCCATAAGTAAGTGTACTGAAGAGGACAAAGTAAAGTACGCTACGCATACCTTCACAGGTTCTGCGTTAACATGGTGGAATACCTATCTAGAGCAAGTGGGACAAGACGATGCGTACGCACTACCGTGGTCAGCATTCAAGCACTTGATGAACGAGAAGTACCGTCCCAGAACCGAGGTCAATAAGCTCAAGACAGAACTTAGAGGGTTACGAACCCAAGGATTTGATATTACCACGTACGAAAGACGATTCACAGAATTGTGCCTATTGTGTCCGGGAGCATTCGAAGATGAGGAAGAGAAGATCGACGCGTTTGTGAAAGGATTACCGGAAAGAATCCAAGAAGATATAAGTTCACACGAGCCCGCCTCCATACAACAGGCATGTAGAATGGCTCACAAACTCGTGAACCAAATTGAAGAAAGAATTAAAGAACAGACTGCTGAAGAGGCCAATGTGAAGCAAGTCAAAAGAAAGTGGGAGGAAAACGGTGATAAGAATCACCAATACAACAACAACAGCAATTACAACAATAATCGCAACAATTACCCCAACAATCGCAACATCAATCGTAACTACAACAAACGGCCTAACAACAACAACAACAACAACAACAGCAACTACAACAATCATCCCAACAACAATAATAACCGCAACAACAACAACAATAAGAAGCAGCTATGCCAAAGGTGTGAAAAGAATCACTCGGGGTTCTGCACCAAATTTTGCAACAAGTGTAAAAGAAATGGTCATAGCGCGACGAAGTGTGAGGTCTACGGACCAGGGGTTAATAGAACGAAAGGAACAAATGGTGTCGGAACGAGTAATGGCGGAGCAAGTAGTGTCGGAGCAAGTTATGCCAATGTAGTTTGTTATAAATGTGGAAAACCGGGCCACATTATTAGAAATTGCCCGAACCAGGAGAACACGAATGGACAAGGCCATGGAAGAGTTTTCAATATTAATGCGGCAGAGGCACAGGAAGACCCGGAGCTTGTTACGGGTACGTTTCTTATTGACAATAAATCTGCTTACGTTTTATTTGATTCGGGTGCGGATAGAAGCTATATGAGTAGAGATTTTTGTGCTAAATTAAGTTGTCCATTGACGCCTTTGGATAGTAAATTTTTACTCGAATTAGCAAATGGTAAATTAATTTCAGCAGATAATATATGTCGGAATCGAGAAATTAAACTGGTTAGCGAAACATTTAAGATTGATTTGATACCAGTAGAGTTAGGGAGTTTTGATGTGATAATTGGTATGGACTGGTTGAAAGAAGTGAAAGCGGAGATCGTTTGTTACAAAAATGCAATTCGCATTATACGAGAAAAAGGAAAACCCTTAATGGTGTACGGAGAAAAGGGCAACACGAAGCTACATCTTATTAGTAATTTGAAGGCACAAAAACTAATAAGAAAAGGTTGCTATGCTGTTCTAGCACACGTCGAGAAAGTACAAACTGAAGAAAAGAGCATCAATGATGTTCCCGTCGCAAAAGAATTTCTTGATGTATTTCCGAAAGAATTACCGGGATTACCTCCACATCGATCTGTTGAATTTCAAATAGATCTTGTACCAGGAGCTGCACCAATAGCTCGTGCTCCTTACAGACTCGCACCGAGCGAGATGAAAGAACTGCAAAGCCAATTACAAGAACTTTTAGAGCGTGGTTTCATTCGACCAAGCACATCACCGTGGGGAGCTCCTGTTTTGTTTGTCAAGAAGAAAGATGGTACATTCAGGTTGTGTATCGACTACCGAGAGTTGAACAAACTTACCATCAAGAACCGCTACCCACTACCAAGAATCGACGACTTATTTGATCAACTACAAGGCTCGTCTGTTTATTCAAAGATTGACTTACGTTCCGGGTATCATCAAATGCGGGTGAAAGAAGATGATATTCCAAATACTGCTTTCAGAACACGTTACGGTCATTACGAGTTTATGGTCATGCCGTTTGGTTTAACTAATGCACCAGCTGTGTTCATGGACCTTATGAACCGAGTGTGTGGACCATACCTTGACAAGTTTGTCATTGTTTTCATTGATGACATACTTATTTACTCAAAGAATGACCAAGAACACGGTGAACATTTGAGAAAGGTGTTAGAAGTATTGAGGAGGGAAGAATTGTAGGCTAAGTTTTCAAAGTGTGCATTTTGGTTGGAAGAAGTTCAATTCCTCGGTCACATAGTGAACAAAGAAGGTATTAAGGTGGATCCGGCAAAGATAGAAACTGTTGAAAAGTGGGAAACCCCGAAAACTCCGAAACACATACGCCAGTTTTTAGGACTAGCTGGTTACTACAGAAGGTTCATCCAAGACTTTTCCAGAATAGCAAAACCCTTGACTTCATTAACGCATAAAGGGAAGAAATTTGAATGGAATGATGAACAAGAGAAAGCGTTTCAGTTATTGAAGAAAAAGCTAACTACGGCACCTATATTGTCATTGCCTGAAGGGAATGATGATTTTGTGATTTATTGTGACGCATCAAAGCAAGGTCTCGGTTGTGTATTAATGCAACGAACGAAGGTGATTGCTTATGCGTCTAGACAATTGAAGATTCACGAACAAAATTATACGACGCATGATTTGGAATTAGGAGCGGTTGTTTTTGCATTAAAGACTTGGAGGCACTACTTATATGGGGTCAAAAGTATTATATATACCGGCCACAAAAATCTTCAACACATATTTAATCAGAAACAACTGAATATGAGGCAGCGTAGGTGGATTGAATTATTGAATGATTACGACTTTGAGATTCGTTACCACCCGGGGAAGTCAAATGTGGTAGCCGATGCCTTGAGCAGGAAGGACAGAGAACCCATTCGAGTAAAATCTATGAATATAATGATTCATAATAACCTTACTACTCAAATAAAGGAGGCGCAACAAGGAGTTTTAAAAGAGGGAAATTTAAAGGATGAAATACCCAAAGGATCAGAGAAGCATCTTAATATTCGGGAAGACGGAACCCGGTATAGGGCTGAAAGGATTTGGGTACCAAAATTTAGAGATATGAGAGAAATGGTACTTAGAGAAGCTCATAAAACCAGATACTCAATACATCCTGGAACGGGGAAGATGTACAAGGATCTCAAGAAACATTTTTGGTGGCCGGGTATGAAAGCCGATGTTGCTAAATACGTAGGAGAATGTTTGACGTGTTCTAAGGTCAAGGCTGAGCATCAGAAACCATCAGGTCTACTTCAACAACCCGAAATCCCGGAATGGAAATGGGAAAACATTACCATGGATTTCATCACTAAATTGCCAAGGACTGCAAGTGGTTTTGATACTATTTGGGTAGTAGTTGACCGTCTCACCAAATCAGTACACTTCTTTCCAATAAGAGAAGATGACAAGATGGAGAAGTTAGCACGACTGTATTTGAAGGAAGTCATCTCCAGACATGGAATACCAATCTCTATTATCTCTGATAGGGATGGCAGATTTATTTCAAGATTCTGGCAGACATTACAGCAAGCATTAGGAACTCGTCTAGACATGAGTACTGCCTATCATCCACAAACTGATGGGCAGAGCGAAAGGACGATACAAACGCTTGAAGACATGCTACGAGCATGTGTTATTGATTTCGGAAACAGTTGGGATCGACATCTACCGTTAGCAGAATTTTCCTACAACAACAGCTACCATTCAAGCATTGAGATGGCGCCGTTTGAAGCACTTTATGGTAGAAAGTGCAGGTCTCCGATTTGTTGGAGTGAAGTGGGGGATAGACAGATTACGGGTCCGGAGATTATACAAGAAACTACCGAGAAGATCATCCAAATTCAACAACGGTTGAAAACCGCCCAAAGTCGACAAAAGAGCTACGCTGACATTAAAAGAAAAGATATAGAATTTGAAATTGGAGAGATGGTCATGCTTAAAGTTGCACCTTGGAAAGGCGTTGTTCGATTTGGTAAACGAGGGAAATTAAATCCAAGGTATATTGGACCATTCAAGATTATTGATCGTATCGGACCAGTAGCTTACCGACTAGAGTTACCTCAACAACTCGCGGCTGTACATAACACTTTCCACGTCTCGAATTTAAAGAAATGTTTTGCTAAAGAAGATCTCACTATTCCGTTAGATGAAATCCAAATCAACGAAAAACTTCAATTCATCGAAGAACCCGTCGAAATAATGGATCGTGAGGTTAAAAGACTTAAGCAAAACAAGATACCAATTGTTAAGGTTCGATGGAATGCTCGTAGAGGACCCAAGTTTACCTGGGAGCGTGAAGATCAGATGAAGAAGAAATACCCGCATCTATTTCCAGAAGATTCGTCAACACCTTCAACAGCTTAAAATTTCGGGACGAAATTTATTTAACGGGTAGGTACTGTAGTGACCCGAACTTTTCCATGTTTATATATATTAATTGAGATTGATATTTACATGATTAAATTTTTCCAACATGTTAAGCAATCAAACTTGTTAAGACTTGATTAATTTAAATATGTTTCATATAGATAATTGACCACCCAAGTTGACCGGTGATTCACGAACGTTAAAACTTGTAAAAACTATATGATGACATATATATGGATATATATATATAGTTAACATGATACTATGTTAAGTAAACATATCATTAAGTATATTAACAATGAACTACATATGTAAAAACAAGACTACTAACTTAATGATTTTTAAACGAGACATATATGTAACGATTATCGTTGTAAAGACATTTAATGTATATATATCATATTAAGATATATTCATACATGATAATATCATGATAATATAATAATTTAAAATCTCATTTGATATTATAAACATTGGGTTAACAAAATTTAACAAGATCGTTAACCTAAAGGTTTCAAAACAACACTTACATGTAACGACTAACGATGACTTAACGACTCAGTTAAAATGTATATACATGTAGTGTTTTAATATGTATTTATACACTTTTGAAAGACTTCAATACACTTATAAAATACTTCTACTTAACAAAAATGCTTACAATTACATTCTCGTTCAGTTTCATCAACAATTCTACTCGTATGCACCCGTATTCGTACTCGTACAATACACAGCTTTTAGATGTATGTACTATTGGTATATACACTCCAATGATCAGCTCTTAGCAGCCCATGTGAGTCACCTAACACATGTGGGAACCATCATTTGGCAACTAGCATGAAATATCTCATAAAATTACAAAAATATGAGTAATCATTCATGACTTATTTACATGAAAACAAAATTACATATCCTTTATATCTAATCCTTACACCAACGACCAAAAACACCTACAAACACTTTCATTCTTCAATTTTCTTCATCTAATTGATCTCTCTCAAGTTCTATCTTCAAGTTCTAAGTGTTCTTCATAAATTCCAAAAGTTCTAGTTTCATAAAATCAAGAATACTTTCAAGTTTGCTAGCTCACTTCCAATCTTGTAAGGTGATCATCCAACCTCAAGAAATCTTTGTTTCTTACAGTAGGTTATCATTCTAATACAAGGTAATAATCATATTCAAACTTTGGTTCAATTTCTATAACTATAACAATCTTATTTCAAGTGATGATCTTACTTGAACTTGTTTTCGTGTCATGATTCTGCTTCAAGAACTTCGAGCCATCCAAGGATCCATTGAAGCTAGATCCATTTTTCTCTTTTCCAGTAGGTTTATCCAAGGAACTTAAGGTAGTAATGATGTTCATAACATCATTCGATTCATACATATAAAGCTATCTTATTCGAAGGTTTAAACTTGTAATCACTAGAACATAGTTTAGTTAATTCTAAACTTGTTCGCAAACAAAAGTTAATCCTTCTAACTTGACTTTTAAAATCAACTAAACACATGTTTTATATCTATATGATATGCTAACTTAATGATTTAAAACCTGGAAACACGAAAAACACCGTAAAACCGGATTTACGCCGTCGTAGTAACACCGCGGGCTGTTTTGGGTTAGTTAATTAAAAACTACGATAAACTTTGATTTAAAAGTTGTTATTCTGAGAAAATGATTTTTATTATGAACATGAAACTATATCCAAAAATTATGGTTAAACTCAAAGTGGAAGTATGTTTTCTAAAATGGTCATCTAGACGTCGTTCTTTCGACTGAAATGACTACCTTTACAAAAACGACTTGTAACTTATTTTTCCGACTATAAACCTATACTTTTTCTGTTTAGATTCATAAAATAGAGTTCAATATGAAACCATAGCAATTTGATTCACTCAAAACGGATTTAAAATGAAGAAGTTATGGGTAAAACAAAATTGGATAATTTTTCTCATTTTAGCTACGTGAAAATTGGTAACAAATCTATTCCAACCATAACTTAATCAACTTGTATTGTATATTATGTAATCTTGAGATACCATAGACACGTATACAATGTTTCGACCTATCATGTCGACACATCTATATATATTTCGGAACAACCATAGACACTCTATATGTGAATGTTGGAGTTAGCTATACAGGGTTGAGGTTGATTCCAAAATATATATAGTTTGAGTTGTGATCAATACTGAGATACGTATACACTGGGTCGTGGATTGATTCAAGATAATATTTATCAATTTATTTCTGTACATCTAACTGTGGACAACTAGTTGTAGGTTACTAACGAGGACAGCTGACTTAATAAACTTAAAACATCAAAATATATTAAAACTGTTGTAAATATATTTTGAACATACTTTGATATATATGTATATATTGTTATAGGTTCGTGAATCAACCAGTGGCCAAGTCTTACTTCCCGACGAAGTAAAAATCTGTGAAAGTGAGTTATAGTCCCACTTTTAAAATCTATTATTTTTGGGATGAGAATACATGCAGGTTTTATAAATGATTTACAAAATAGACACAAGTACGTGAAACTACATTCTATGGTTGAATTATCGAAATCGAATATGCCCCTTTTTATTAAGTCTGGTAATCTAAGAATTAGGGAACAGACACCCTAATTGACGCGAATCCTAAAGATAGATCTATTGGTCCTAACAAACCCCATCCAAAGTACCGGATGCTTTAGTACTTCGAAATTTATATCATATCCGAAGGGTGTCCCGGAATGATGGGGATATTCTTATATATGCATCTTGTTAATGTCGGTTACCAGGTGTTCACCATATGAATGACTTTTATCTCTATGTATGGGATGTGTATTGAAATATGAAATCTTGTGGTCTATTATTATGATTTGATATATATAGGTTAAACCTATAACTCACCAACATTTTTGTTGACGTTTTAAGCATGTTTATTCTCAGGTGATTATTAAGAGCTTCCGCTGTCGCATACTTAAATAAGGACGAGATTTGGAGTCCATGTTTGTATGATATTGTGTAAAAACTGCATTCAAGAAACTTATTTTGTTGTAACATATTTGTATTGTAAACCATTATGTAATGGTCGTGTGTAAACAGGATATTTTAGATTATCATTATTTGATAATCTACGTAAAGCTTTTTAAACCTTTATTGATGAAATAAAGGTTATGGTTTGTTTTAAAATGAATGCAGTCTTTGAAAAACGTCTCATATAGAGGTCAAAACCTCGCAACGAAATCAATTAATATGGAACGTTTTTAATCAATAAGAATGGGACATTTCAAATCGTGTCTAACAAGTGATGTACGACGAGTGTTTAGCAAGATGGGGCGGTGTTGTGTGTGTGGTTTTATACGTTCGTGGACTAATCGTTTTGCATTCTTTAGAATGACGACGCGAAACGAGATAGAGACGAATGACGAGGAGTTTAACGCTAGAGTTGCGGCCGCCGTTGCGGAGCAAATGGGTGCGTTTCGAGAAGAAATGGATAGGAAGTATTCCGAACTTCAAAGTAGTGGTGAAATGGAGCGTTGTCTTAAGAGCTTCATGAGGACTAAACCCCCGATGTATGACGAAAAACCGGATCCTTTGGTTAGCACAACATGGATCTCGGATGTCGAAGGGTGTTTTCGTACTATTGAATGCCCTTTCGAGAAGAGGACAAGACTTGCTACTAGTTTTTTGCGAGGAAGGGCGAAGGATTGGTTGGATGGTAAGATTGATCTTGTCGGTGGTGAACCGTTTATGGTGTTATCGTGGGATGAGTTTAAGGAGAAATTCTTCGAGGAGTTCTGGACTTCAGCCGATTTGTCAGAATTGCGCAGCGGGTTGCGAAATTTGCAACAGAGTTCTATGGATTTGAATACTCTCAAGACGACCTTTATGGCGAAATCTCGTTTTTTCCCGGAGTATTTAGGGAATGATCGTGTGTTGATGGAGGATTTCTATCGAACTTTAAATGATGACTTGAAGAACAAAATTAGTAGAGTTCACGCGAAATTGTATGCGGAATTATTCGCCGTGGCTAGGGGTTTCGAGTCGTATTCACGATCGAAGATTGGTGAACCTTCAAGTAAGAGAAGGATTGTTTCGTATGGTGCTCCAAGTAAGGGTGCAAGTGTGAGCACGGGTGGTACACGGACGAGTATATCAGATTCTAGTGCATCTAGATGTTACAATTGTGGCGTGAGGGGTCACAAGTCTTGGGAATGTTCGGTGCCAAAGGGTGATGGCACGGTGTGCTTCAATTGCCAAGAGGAAGGACATCGTAGGCCGGAGTGTCCCGAGTTTGCAGGGACGAGTGTGACGAGAAGACGTCAAGTTACTTTTCGTTTTAATAAATATGTCCTTTGATTATTTTTTTTTGTGCCGATTGAGTTCGGGTTTGTTAAATGCCTTGTGTTGTGCATAGTATTGTTATGGGTGGCGTTCCTAATGAAATTACCCTACGGTGACATTTTGATTGACGGATGAAGGGCGTAAGACTTGGTGCAACCAAGCATTCCTTAGTGTTGGGAAATGTTTCTACCAAGCCATGAGTATGGGCTTTGGTGTTCGATCGCTAAGCGTGTGGTTACATTCGTGTTGAATTTGATAAACCATGAGGTTCATCGGGTGGGTGAAACCCTTGAGGTCGAGTGTTTTGAATCTCGATGTATGTTGGTAATGGAGTCTACGTGACGCGATGTTAGGTGCCTCTTTCATACCTACTAGCGTGGTGTTCGACTCCGATGGTCTTGCGGTTACATTGTACTTAGGGTACCGGAGAGAAACCCTTAGGTACATGAGTGACTAGGTGGAGATTGACAAACTATAGCAATTGGAAAGTTGCAAGAATGAAGTTTGTGTGATTGTGGTAAACTCTTCGTTCGAAGTGTTTGAGGATAGGTTAAAATCCTTCGTATGCTCACGGTTGGAGCAAGATGTGGTGATGGGGTGTGTGAACCCAATTGTTAGTAAAGTCTACCCTTAGTAGCATTGTACGGTTGTACAAGATGCGGTTATGGAACGTAGTTCCAAGTGGGGGAGTTACACTCCCACACGAGGAGGTTTTAGTGTGAAATTTCGGATGATGCTCTTAGTATATCCGGAACTTGTAACGGGACCTAGATTTGGTCGATTGGGCTAAAAGTACGGTTTGGAATAAATTGTACTTATGGTTTAGATTGAGTTACCACCGAGGTGCTAATGTGGTGAATCTCGTTGAGAGACAATGGACGTGTTTGACGAGCAAGGTGAGATCCCTCGGCTAAGGGATGTGCGTGTCGGATTCTCTTTTAGAGAATTGTTGTTTTGTGCCTATGTGCGATATGGGCAATTCTTGCTCGATTGTGTTGGCATTTGAAATGTCCCGTTCATATTGATTATAAACGTTCCATATTAATTGATTTCGATGCGAGGTTTTGACCTCTATATGAGACGTTTTTCAAAGACTGCATTCGATTTTAAAACAAACCATAACCTTTATTTTATCGTTAAAGGTTTAAAAATGATAATAAAAAATATAGCGTTTTCACACGACCATTACATAATGGTTTACAATAATATTACACAACAATATATGTATTCGAATGCAGTTTTCAAACAATATTATACAAGCATGGACTTCAAATCTTGTCCTTAATTTAGTATGCAACAGCGGAAGCTCTTAACAATTACCTGAGAATAAACATGTTTAAAACGACAACAAAAATGTTGGTGAGTTATAGGTTTAACCTATATATTTATCAATCGTAATAATAGACCATAAGATTTCATATTTTCATTTTTCATAAACATCATCCCATACATAGAGATAAAAATCATTCATATGGTGAACACCTGGTAACCGACATTAACAAGATGCCTATAAGAATATTTCCATAATTCCAGGACATCCATCGGACATAACGGATGGGGTTTGTTGAGCCCAATAGATCTATCTTTAGGATTCGCGTCAATTAATAGACTGGTTTACTAATTCTTAGGTTACCAAGCAAAAGGGGCATATTCGGCTTCGATCATTCAACCATAGAAAGTAGTTTCACGTACTTGTGTCTATTTTGTAAAACATTTATAAAATTGCATGTATTCGCATCCCAAAAATATTAGATTTTTTAAATTGGGACTATAACTCACTTTCACAGATTTTTACTTCGTCGGGAAGTAAGACTTGGCCACTGATCGATTCACCAACCTATAACAAATATGTACATATAAATCAAAGTATGTTCAAAATATAATTACAACATTTTTATTACATTTTAATGATTTGAGTTTGTTAAGTCAGCAGTCCTCGTTAGTAACCTACAACTAGTTGTCCACAGTTAGATGTACAGAAATAAAGTAATATATATTATCTCGAATCAATCCACGACCCAGTGTATACAAGTCTCAGGCTAGATCACAACTCAAAGTATATATATTATTTTGGAATCAACCTCAACCCTGTATAGCTAACTCCAGCATTACTGCAATAGAGTGTCTATGGTTGTTCCGATATATATATAGATGGGTCGATATGATATGTCAAAACATTGTATTCGTTTCTATGGTATCCCAAGATTACATAATATATGTTAGAATACATTTATAATACAATATAAGTTAGTTAAGTTATGATTTGTATAGATTTGTTACAAATTTCACGTAGCTACAACAAGCAAAATTATCCAATCTTGTTTTACCCATAACTTCTTCGTTTTAAATCCGTTTTGAGTGATTCAAGTTGCTATGGTTTCATATTGAACTTAAGTTTACGAATCTAAATATAAAAAGTATAAGTTTATAGTCAGAAATATAGATTACAAGTCGTTTTTGTAAAGGTAGTCATTTCAGTCGAAAGAACGACGTCTAGATGACCATTTTGGAAAACATACTTCCACTTTGAGTTTAACCATGATTTTTGGATATAGTTTCATGTTCATAAGAAAATTCATTTTTCCAGAAGAATAGCTTTTAAATCAAAGTTTATCATAGTTTTTAAGTAACTAACCCAAAACAGCCCGCGGTGTTACTACGACGGCGTATGTCCGGTTTTACGGTGTTTTTCGTGTTTTCAGGTTTTAAATCATTAAGTTAGCATATCATATAGATATAGAACATGTGTCTAGTTGCTTTTAAAAGTCAATTTAGAAGGATTAACTTTGTTTGTGAACAAGTATAGAATTAACTAAACTATGTTCTAGTGATTACATGTTCAAATCTTCGAATAAGATAGTTATATATATATGAATCGAATGATGTTATGAACATCATTACTACCTTAAGTTAGTAGGTAAACCTACTGGAAGGGTCAAAAATTGATCTAGCTTCAAAGGATTCTTGGATGGCTTGAAAGTTCTTGAAGTAGAATCATGACACAAAAACAAGTTCAAGTAAGATTTCTACTCGAAATAAGATTGTTAAAGTTATAGGAATTGAATCAAAGTTTGAATATGAGTATTACCTTGAATTAGAAAGATGTCTTACTGTAAATAAGAAAGATTTCTTGAGATTGGATGATCACTTGAAATGGATTTGCAAGATTGGAAGTAAGCTAGTAAACTTGAAAGTGTTCCTGATGTGATCTTGAGTTGTTGTTTTATAAGTTGTTTTATGTTTGGATTTTTGAGCTAGATTGAGCAAGATTTTGATGAAGATGATGAAGAACACTTAGAATAATGGAAGAACACTTGTGAGAGATTAATTTGATTCAAGAAAATTGCAAAGTGAATGTGTTTGTGAGTACCATTCTACACGTGATTTTGTAGTCTCCATATAGGCTCCATTAGTTTGTAATTTTGTGAGATATTTCAAGCTAGATGTTAAATTATGGTTCCCACATGGTTAGGTGACTCACATGGGCTGCTAAGAGCTGATCATTGGAGTGTATATACCAATAGTAAATACATTTAGAAGCTGTGTATTGTACGAGTACAAATACGAGTGCATACGAGTAGAATTGTTGATGAAAATGAATGAGGATGTAATTGTAAGCATTTTTGTTAAGTAGAAGTACTTTGATAAGTGTCTTGAAACCTTTCAAAATGTGATGACCGGGAAATTCCGATCAAATTTAAACTTGATCTTTATAAGTTTTCGACACGATAAGCAAAGTCTGTAATGTTGAGTCTCAAAAATTTTGGAACAGATTACATGAATGCATTTATCCTTTGACTATTCCCGATGATTCACGAACAATTGTATGTAACTAAATAAGTAAATAAATGTATAGATTATATAAACATAGGTGTATATATTAATTTGAAGTAATACAATCTAACCAATGAATTGAAAATATAAAGTAATATACAAAATAATTAAGCTATTATTAAAATGAATATACATATATAAATATATATATATATATATATATATATATATATATATATATATATATATATATATATATATATATATATATATATATATATATATATATATATATATATATATATATATATATATATATAAATTCTAGACATAAATAATACTATATATATTATATATAAGATTAAATATTCAAAGTATGTTATTTTATATATTATATAATATGAAACAATTAATAAACTGTAATATTAATATATTAAAGGTAATTACAAGTTGAAAATATATTTATTACTTTTATTTATATCAATATCAGTATTAGTAATATTAGTATTTTAATATGAAAAGTTGAAACTGGAAACTTATTATATCATAATTAATATTTATATTATCATTAGATATTAGTATCATTAAAAATCATTATTATTATTATCATTAATAACATTATCATTATTATTATTATTATTAATATTAGTATTATTGATAAAATTATTGCATTATTAGTATTATTAGAATTTTTGTTATTACCTATATATCATGGTTATTAATATTGATTAGATATTATATAAGTACTGATATAAATAAATAATAGATAAATAAATAAATACAAATATACAAATATAGATTTATATAAATACAATTAAATATATAAATTTCAATTATATATGTATATATAAATATATATATAAATAGTTATATAAATATATATAAAAAAATCAAATATAAATAAATATAATACAATTATATATATGGCA
Organism: Rutidosis leptorrhynchoides; assembly: GCF_046630445.1. Taxonomy (NCBI): domain Eukaryota; kingdom Viridiplantae; phylum Streptophyta; class Magnoliopsida; order Asterales; family Asteraceae; genus Rutidosis; species Rutidosis leptorrhynchoides. Next base: position 414,990,265 of record NC_092333.1, read on the forward strand.
ATTTATATATATACGGTTATATACATATATATGCAACTGGTACGCATTCAGTAGATATCATAATTACCTTTAGATTTTTTAACTGATATTAGGATCTTTGGATTATACGAATTCCATATAAGATATATATCAGTTTTTTCTTTTTCTTCTTTTTTTTCTTCATCTGCTGTTATGATTGATGTCTTGGTCGAATTAATCTCGCTACAAACCAAACCTGTGACAAATTCGTGTTCCCCATCAATTATTCAATCTCACTCTATATGTTATTTCCTGCAATTATAAAAAGAAAACAGAAAAAAATAGAACTCGCAGACTAGTCCCCTACTAGTGTAGCTTTTTACTCAACCCTTGAATTTGAACGGATTTTCAAAATTCTTAAATGCAGAGTTATTAGGAATCGTTTATACAATCTATCTGCAAATTTTCAGGTATTAATTTTCAAAATCAATAACGAATTTCGAATTCAAAGTTTTGTCCTTAAAAAGTCAACCAATGTTCTTCACTCAAATTAGTGTTATATGTTATGATTTAGGTAAAATTTATGATTCCATTAGTTTCTATAAACACTTTACAAACTAATTCGTGTTATAACATTTATCAAAATCGTAACCATTTGCAAAATCAAATAATTTATTTTTTTTGTTCATAACAGCGTCGAGCAGCCCGTTCTTTTCATTTTTTTTATTTTTATTTTATTTCTTTTCTATTAATTGATATCACAAATAGACAACGATTATGTGTTACATCAAATAATTAGTGAAGATTAGGAATTAAATGTGAGTCGATGAGAATTGAAATTGAGGAAGAAGAAGATGAGACATAAAAACATTTTAAATAGAATTATTCGTGGGATTAATACAGAAAATTAGCTGCAGTTCAATTGGTTTGGGCAAGTGTCGGGTGTTCAAGAGGTCTTGGGTTCAATTCTAAGCTTGGGCATTTCTTTGGGTATTGTTATTATTATTGTTATCATAATTATAAATAGTATAACTATTATTATTATTATCATTATTATTAAACTTATAAGAATTATTAATGAATTTATTATTGTTAAAGTTATCACTTAAGTATTATTATAGTTATCTTTAGCAATGTTAATAAAAGTAATATTATTTAGTATTATTGTTATTACCTGTGATAACCCGTCCTAATCCACCTGGACAAAGTTATCAACATCTGGTCCCATTGCGAGGTACTGACCTAAATATGTCATGTACGACTCCAAGTAATATCCTTAAAATGAGCAAATGCACAGCGGAAGATTTCTTTCATACCTGAGAATAAACATGCTTAAAAGTGTCAACTAAAAGGTTGGTGAGTTCATAGGTTTATCATAACAATCATTTCAATATGTAAATAGACCACAAGATTTCCGTTTATAAAAATATATATACACTCGCAAGTGTATAAAAGTATTCTATAAGCTGTAGGCACCTGGTAACAAGCCTTAACGTTCTTGTTTTACCCTCTGAAGTACACCAGATCAGGTGTGTTTAAAATAACCTCGAAGTACTAAAGCATCTCGTAGTCAGGATGGGGTTTGTCAGGCCCAATAGATCTATCTTTAGGATTCGCGCCTACCGTACATAGACAAGTAGTTTAATGTTACCAAGCTAAGGGTATATTTCTGGTTTAAACCCACGTAGAATTAGTTTTAGTACTTGTGCCTATTTCGTAAAACATTTATAAAACAGCGCATGTATTCTCAGCCAAAAAATATATATTGCAAAAGCAATTAAAAAGGGAGCAAATGAAACTCACCATACTGTATTTTGTAGTAAAAATACATATAACGGCATTTGAACAAAAAGTAGGGTTGGCCTTGGATTTACGAACCTATACCATTTATTTATATATTAACACATAATATTGTAATCAGACAAATTTATTATATCTTAAATTATATATTATATATGTTTAATTTGTATGTATCTTTAAAATGTCTAATATTTATATAGTTATATTAATATTTATATGTGATTAATATTATATTAAAATACATCATTTGTTATATATGAATGTTTAAAAAAAATATGTTTATTATAAGTATAATTTTATATGCATAATATTTATTTGTTGTAAAAATAATAATAATGATAATACTAGTAATAAAAATAATGATAATAATAATATAAATAATAAATTCTACCTTAAAAGGCTTCAAAAAATAAACAGCCGAGCCCTGGGTTCGAACTCAGGACCTCTCGTATGACAGAAACACCTTGAACCATCCGTCTGTATTTGTTTTTCTATTATAATTACCCTCACTAATTTATCTAACTCGTATTGACTGTTTTCCTTATTCCTTCTTCTTAATCAAACATCATCATCTTTGGTTATTCCATGTATAACCCTCATCATCATGCCATCATTATTAATCACCATCCTTATCACAATCGTTCTCACCATCATCATCATTACTTAATAATCATGATCAACATTATCATCAATAACTCGTTAGCCATTATCATCGATATATATTACCATCTATGTCATCGTCTTCGTCAATTATCATAACAACATCATCATGTTCTAACCCTTATCCGTCCTAATCACAATCATAATCCTACATCAACACGTCGTGATATCTTATGATTATTATCATGTTCTTTATTTACTACCCTCATCAATATCATGTATCATTTCCTTGTTTTCAGCCCAACAAAAAAAATACATATCAGCCCAACATAAACTAGTAGTCGTGACCCAATACCAAATTATATAATTTGATTTATTAATCGAACATGTACTGGTGTATTAGAATCCAAGGAAGTATGTCCGCTTTAGCTTTATTTCATTATCTTATCTCTATCATCATTATCTTAAATCATTATCATAGATCAACAAGTGGGGTCATTTGCTTGTAATCTGTCGACATCATTATCTCCTATTGTAAAACAGTCCCTCATCATCGTTGTTGATTATTATCAACATTCTTTCATCACCAATTTCGTTACAATGTACAAGAAAAGCAAAACGAGTAGCAATTTAACAATAATATAATAGGGTTTGTTGATTGAGGTGTTTATGGTATTCGACAGTAACAGATTATCAAGCAAAAATTACAGTAGCAGTGTAGTAGTTGTAGCAGTTTGATAAGGTGGTCGATGGGGTTTTTAATGGGTGGTGGTTGCTCGTAGTTTCAAAAGAAATAGTAACGAGTTGATGGTGGTTTTCTTGGATACGATTAGGAGAGAGGGAATAAGAGAGAGAGAGTAGTTGCGATGGCTGTGGTTGCCGGTGGCATTTGTAGGGTGATCGACTAGGGTGGTGAGGTAGTATAAGGTGATGGTGGTGACGGTTGGGTGGCCTGAGCAGCAACAAATATGAGTGGTTCTCGGATTAAATAGAAACTGCAACAATTCAAGTGGATTCTTGTGGTGTGATTGTGTTTTCGTGATGATACTTGAAAATCATGTGAGGGTTGAAGGTGTTGATCGAGCATGAAGGTGGTGGTTCGTTGAGCGAGTTTAAACTGAACCAAAATTAGGTTTGGGTGTGGTGATTATGGTGTGATTGTAGAATGTTCAAAAGGAAGAGAGGGAGAGAGTTAGATGAGATAGAGAGATGTGATTTTTAGTGGTGATTGGGGTTCGGTTATGGTGACCGGAAGTGATTCAATAGAGGTTGTTTTCGTTGTTGGTTTGGTAGCAAAACAATAATAATAGTATTCACAAGTGTGGTCTTGGGTCTAGTCGACAATGGTTGTTATAAGGTGGTGATCGGAATAGTAAGTAGTAGCAAGAAATCAAATAGTTCAAAGGTGATTAAGAAGTTGATGGTTGCCGGTGTTCTTTGAAGAAGGAGAAGGAAAACAGAGAGATTGGTTGTGGTCTCCCTTTTAACATCAAAGTAACTAATGTATATATAAAATATATTATGCATGTAATGGTGTGGAGGAATGCACATAAATAATTTCAAAGATCAATCAAAAATAGTATATTCAATTAATTATCCTAATTAAGTCAAAGATCAAACAAAAATAGTATTTTGATTGAATTCACGGATCCAATTGAGGACATAAATATATATATAATAATATTATTAATAATATAATAATAATCAAAGTAATATAAACATGTAGAATTGTTTGCCGTCGTCTTTCACGGACTGAAATTTCATACTTCGTTGTTAATTAGTGGTGAATAAAAGTCTTCAAAAAAATCCCATATTTTTAAATTAAATGTCTTTATTTATTTCGGTCATTATGGAATAAAATTCGATCCTTAACTATTAAACAAAAATTAACTCACTGTCCACTCCCCATCCTGGGTAAAATATAAAAAAATGTTGAAATTAATTAACTAGCTCCTGAATATATTTTTAATAAGCCTAAAACTTATCTAACTCATTTTCGGATCGCCGTTTATTTTATAATCACATAAGTTCGAATTTAACTTGCTTAATAACTATCAAGATGACAAACAAGTGCTACAAGCGTTTATTAAATAAATTCTAAATCATATATATTTGTATACATTCAATATACTTTTCATATAGATTTATAGTAATAACCTATATTATTTTATTTACACAAGTGAATTAAATCATATAAGTTTCTATTTCAAATTAATATATATATATTTAGATATATAAGTATTTATTTACAGATAGTGGTTCGTGAATCGTCGGGAATAGTCGAAGGTCAATTGAATATATGAAAACAGTTCAAAATTTTTGAGACTCCAGCTAACAGACTTTGCTTATCGTGTCAAAGATATAATATCGTATCGAGAGTTTGATTTAAAATTAGTCGAAATTTTCCGGGTCGTGACAGTACCTACCCGTTAAAGAAATTTCGTCCCGAAATTTGATCGAGGTCGTCATGGCTAACAATAAAAATGTTTTCATGACGAATATGAATTGATAAATATAGTTTTATCATCATTGAGTAATATGGATAAAACAATTCGATTACTTGAAGCGTATAAGTGGAGCTATCACAAAAGATCGAGATAGAGATTTATCTTTTGACGTAGTCATGGTGAATTTCGGAATTCAAGGGATTTAAGGAAATCTTCTAATCAGAAGGAAAATGTATTAGCACGAATTATTAGCAACTGTTGGAATTACGGGAGAATAGAAATATCAAGAAAATATTCCCGTGATATGCTTAGAGATTAAGTAGAATGAAAGAGTTATGTAACATGGCACATGATGACGGTATAGTCTGTGAATCATCACGTTCCATTAGAAATTCAGCATGACTTACTGTAATATAATCACGTTGGCCAAGCGCCATTATATTATACTAACTCATGCTTCAATTCTCTACATTTCTCCACAATTCATTCATAATTTATAATTAGATTTTACAGAAGTTTCTAATATAATGGAATACAGAAAGCACGAAGAGGTAGAAAATTTCGGACAAGAATACTTATGAAAATATCCTCAGAAATATCGAAGATATTTATGATGATATTTTGGAATTTCTAAGTTCGAAGGTTGGTGAAGAAAGATTTTTCGCAAGATTTTAACATGACTTCGGAACAAGATATTCTCTAAAGGTTTCGGCGGATCCAGAATTACCTGGATTCTTTGAATATAGAGTTTGGTCCTTGTCTTTGTCCTTGGTCTCCTTCACGGTTAGCTCAATCCGTTTTTTTTTCGGTACCAAATTTTCTATCGAGTGTTCCCAACACTCCATTCTTTATCATCAAACTCTTAGCCATTTAGGCCATCTACAATTTTACTGTTTCCTCTGCAATTAATGCAGCCATATCTGAATCGTTGGTTATCAATCCGAGGTGTTTTCGGAAGAATTGTGTTTTTAGATGATTAAACGCTTATGGTAGTATGGTGGTATATAAAAGGTTCCCGGTAACAATAAAAGAGCACGTATATATATATATATCAAGGTTATAATAAGGTTGTTTCGGATGAAAAATCGAAGTTGACTTACTGGAGCTGTGACAAAATTGGCTAATTTGGAAAGGAATTGCAAAGTTATTGTTGGTAATAACAATGCTAAAGGATCTGACACAGATACGTGTAGTTGGATCATCCTCTCGATTGAGGTGTTTCTAAGATTCGTGAAAGGTTTTACGGATTGTAATCGTCAAGATACAAATGAGGTTTAAGATGAAATCAAGTGGCAACTTGAAGAATTGTTTAGTTTCATATGTTATAATCAATATTTTAATTCATTTTTAATTGTCCAATGTTGATAGTCCAATAATCAGTTTATATATATATATATAATCTTAGGATTACCCCACGACGTATTGTATACGTATTGTCTTTGCATCAACCCAGAGACGTATTATATACGTATTGTCTTAGAATTAACTAAGACGTATTGTGTACGTATTGTCTTAGGATTTATCAAAACGTATTGTATACTTATTGTGTTAGGATGTACCAAGAATATTATTATACATATATACAGTTACTATGATATGTCAAAACTTTTGTATACGTGTCCCAATTATTTAAAGTGCGTAATAACATAAATTAAATGACGATAAATAAAATTGCGAGAATAAATTGCGATAATTAAAATATATCCAGTTAGCTAGGAACAATTAGCTAGGAACAATTGGCGTGGATTCTTAATAAGATTTCTCATAGTTAATTTGCTTGTTTCTAACAAATTTTATTTTATCCAATGTTTTCTTCATTATGCCACTTGTTGAATTTTTGATGAGTCAAAATCGAAATATGAAATTGAATGAAAATAGTTATTCGGTGGTGCACAGATACGTATATCGGTGAATGTAAGTAGGATAGTAATTGACCGTTGAATCAGATTGAAAAGAATGTACAGTATAACTTATTATTGTGAAATCTAAATATTCCTCGGGTATTACCTACCCGTTAAAATATTTTCACCATTAACAGTTTGTACAAAAGAATTTTTTTTTTAATTACAATCTTTATGAAAACATATATACATATATATTTTCTTCAGATGTAATCATAGATTTAATGAGTTAATATGATATTAAACTCATATGAATTTTGGTTTGAGCTAGAATAAGTAATCTCTAAGACTATTAGGAACTACATATTCTTCACAGAATATTAATGAAGTTATGGATCAATACTTCATCGGTTATTGTTGTTGGTACTCCTTGGTATCTATGGTGCGTATGATATTGATGTTCGAGGTATAGATTATGGTGTCGAGATGTGTGATGCGGATGTTGTTGTTAGTGGTACTGGTGCTGCTGGTACTGATGTTGGTGGTACTGTTAGTGTCGGTGATGTTGCTGAAGCTAGTACGTTTTGCACCATATTTTTCAAGACTACAACTCGGGTGCGAAGCTCGTTGACTTATTACTCCAGGATAATTTTCGGTAGGAACGAGCGAGTGAATAAGGTTTTGAATTTGAGATAGTATATAATCATGGCAAGATATTCTAGAAATAAGAGAGAAAATGGTATTACGAACAGGTTCGCTGATAAGTGCTTCAGGTTCTTCGCCAAGAGGGGAATGTGGTGGATGTAAGGGATCGCCTTCTTCTTGTCTCCAATGGTTTAATAGACTACGAATCCATCAGTCGAATTGGGGATGGCTGATTGGTTGATTCATTCTGGTGATGCTGCTTCCGAAGCTTAGGTGAACATCCATATCGGAATAGTTGTCAAAATCCGAGGAATTTGAACTAGTTGTGAGTTTCATTGTGTACGAGTGAATAAAGGATTTTTCGATATGAAAAGATTTTCGGATATCGGATGATATTCTAATTACATAGAATATTTATGTATAGTACAGAAGATCCCGTAGATTACGGAGAGAATTAAGGAAATGTGTCAGACAAAATTTAATGGGATAGGATGTGAATTTATCTGTACACCATCTATGCATTAATTGCAATAAGACGTGTCGAGATCGACAATGATAAGTAGATATTTTTCGACGAATGGTGGTAAGCAAAAACTTTTAACATGCAGACCAGGTTCAATTCTAGACTCTTTAATATAACCTAACAACTACTATGCCGAAGTCCAGACTCATTAATGCATCCTAACAACTACTAGTTAGACACACTAATGCAAGACCTGGTTCGCTACGACCACCGCTCTGATACCACCTGTGATAACCCGTCCTAATCCACCTGGACAAAGTTATCAACATCTGGTCCCATTGCGAGGTACTGACCTAAATATGTCATGTACGACTCCAAGTAATATCCTTAAAATGAGTAAATGCACAGCTGAAGATTTCTTTCATACCTAAGAATAAACATGCTTAAAAGTGTCAACTAAAAGGTTGGTGAGTTCATAGGTTTATCATAACAATCATTTCAATATGTAAATAGACCACAAGATTTCCGTTTATAAAAATATATATACACTCGCAAGTGTATAAAAGTATTCTATAAGCTGTAGGCACCCAGTAACAAGCCTTAACGTTCTTGTTTTACCCTCTGAAGTACACCAGATCAGGTGTGTTTAAAATAACCTCGAAGTACTAAAGCATTCCATAGTCAGGATAGGGTTTGTCAGGCCCAATAGATCTATCTTTAGGATTCGCGCCTACCGTACATAGACAAGTAGTTTAATGTTACCAAGCTAAGGGTATATTTCTGGTTTAAACCCACGTAGAATTAGTTTTAGTACTTGTGCCTATTTCGTAAAACATTTATAAAACAGCGCATGTATTCTCAACTCAAAAATATATATTGCAAAAGCTATTAAAAAGGGAGCAAATGAAACTCACCATACTGTATTTTGTAGTAAAAATACATATAACGGCATTTGAACAAAAAGTAGGGTTGGCCTTGGATTTACGAACCTATACCATTTATTTATATATTAACACATAATATTGTAATCAGACAAATTTATTATATCTTAAATTATATATTATATATGTTTAATTTGTTTGTATCTTTAAAATGTCTAATATTTATATAGTTATATTAATATTTATATATGATTAATATTATATTAAAATACATCATTTGTTATATATGAATGTTTAAAAAAAAATGTTTATTATAAGTATAATTTTATATGCATAATATTTATTTGTTATAAAAATAATAATAATGATAATACTAGTAATAAAAATAATGATAATAATAATATAAATAATAAATTCTACCTTAAAAGGCTTCAAAAAATAAACAGCCGAGCCCTGGGTTCGAACTCAGGACCTCTCGTATGACAGAAACACCCTGAACCATCCGTCTGTATTTGTTTTTCTATTATTATTACCCTCACTAATTTATCTAACTCGTATTGACTGTTTTCCTTATTCCTTCTTCTTAATCAAACATCATCATCTTTGGTTATTCCATGTATAACCCTCATCATCATGCCATCATTATTAATCACCATCCTTATCACAATCGTTCTCACCATCATCATCATTACTTAATAATCATGATCAACATTCTCATCAATAACTCGTTAGCCATTATCATCGATATATATTACCATCTATGTCATCGTCTTCGTCAATTATCATAACAACATCATCATGTTCTAACCCTTATCCGTCCTAATCATAATCATAATCCTACATCAACACGTTGTGATATCTTATGATTATTATCACGTTCTTTATTTACTACCCTCATCAATATCATGTATCATTTCCTTGTTTTCAGCCCAACAAAAAAAAAAAAACATATCAGCCCAACATAAACTAGTAGTCGTGACCCAATACCAAATTATATAATTTGATTTATTAATCGAACATGTACTGGTGTATTAGAATCCAAGGAAGTATGTCCACTTTAGCTTTATTTCATTATCTTATCTCTATCATCATTATCTTAAATCATTATCATAGATCAACAAGTGGGGTCATTTGCTTGTAATCTGTCGACATCATTATCTCCTATTGTAAAACAGTCCCTCATCATCGTTGTTGATTATTATCAACATTATTTCATCACCAATTTCGTTACAATGTACAAGAAAAGCAAAACGAGTAGCAATTTAACAATAATATAATAGGGTTTGTTGATTGAGGTGTTTATGGTATTCGACAGTAACAGATTATCAAGCAAAAATTACAGTAGCAGTGTAGTAGTTGTAGCAGTTTGATAAGGTGGTCGATGGGGTTTTTAATGGGTGGTGGTTGCTCGTAGTTTCAAAAGAAATAGTAACGAGTTGATGGTGGTTTTCTTGGATACGATTAGGAGAGAGGGAATGAGAGAGAGAGTAGTTGCGATGGCTGTGGTAGCCGGTGGCATTTGTAGGGTGATCGACTAGGGTGGTGAGGTAGTATAAGGTGATGGTGGTGACGGTTGGGTGGCCTGAGCAGCAACAAATATGAGTGGTTCTCGGATTAAATAGAAACTGCAACAATTCAAGTGGATTCTTGTGGTGTGATTGTGTTTTCGTGATGATACTTGAAAATCATGTGAGGGTTGAAGGTGTTGATCGAGCATGAAGGTGGTGGTTCGTTGAGCGAGTTTAAACTGAACCAAAATTAGGTTTGGGTGTGGTGATTATGGTGTGATTGTAGAATGTTCAAAAGGAAGAGAGGGAGAGAGTTAGATGAGATAGAGAGATGTGATTTTTGGTGGTGATTGGGGTTCGGTTATGGTGACCGGAAGTGATTCAATAGAGGTTGTTTTCGTTGTTGGTTTGGTAGCAAAAAAATAATAATAGTATTCACAAGTGTGGTCTTGGGTCTAGTCGACAATGGTTGTTATAAGGTGGTGATCGGAATAGTAAGTAGTAGCAAGAAATCAAATAGTTCAAAGGTGATTAAGAATTTGATGGTTGTCGGTGTTCTTTGAAGAAGGAGAAGGAAAACAGATAGATTGGTTGTGGTCTCCCTTTTGACATCAAAGTAACTAATGTATATATAAAATATATTATGCATGTAATGGTGTGGAGGAATGCACATAAATAATTTCAAAGATCAATCAAAAATAGTATATTCAATTAATTATCCAAATTAAGTCAAAGATCAAACAAAAATAGTATTTTGATTGAATTCACGGATCCAATTGAGGACATAAATATATATATAATAATATTATTAATAATATAATAATAATCAAAGTAATATAAACGTGTAGAATTGTTTGCCGTCGTCTTTCACGGACTGAAATTTCATACTTCGTTGTTAATTAGTGGTGAATAAAAGTCTTCGAAAAAATCCCATATTTTTAAATTAAATGTCTTTATTTATTTCGGTCATTATGGAATAAAATTCGATCCTTAACTATTAAACAAAAATTAACTCACTGTCCACTCCCCATCCTGGGAAAAATATAAAAAAATGTTGAAATTAATTAACTAGCTCCTGAATATATTTTTAATAAGCCTAAAACTTATCTAACTCATTTTCGGATCGCCGTTTATTTTATAATCACATAAGTTCAAATTTAACTTGCTTAATAACTATCAAGATGACAAACAAGTGCTACAAGCGTTTATTAAATAAATTCTAAATCATATATATTTGTATACATTCAATATACTTTTCATATATATAGATTTATAGTAATAACCTATATTATTTTATTTACACAGGTGAATTAAATCATATAAGTTTCTATTTCAAATTAATATATATATTTAGATATATAAGTATTTATTTACAGATAGTGGTTCGTGAATCGTCGGGAATAGTCGAAGGTCAATTGAATATATGAAAACAGTTCAAAAATTTTGAGACTCCACCTAACAGACTTTGCTTATCGTGTCAAAGATATAATATCGTATCGAGAGTTTGATTTAAAATTAGTCGAAATTTTCCGGGTCGTAACATTATCACTAATAATAATATCATTAATATTTCTAGTATTAGTATTATCACTAAATATTATTATTAGTATGATTATTATTAGTATAAGAATTACTATTATTATTATGATTAGGATTAGGAATTTAAGTTATAGAAACTGTAGTCATAAGTTTAGAGATTATATACGAAACTTATGATAAATCTGAATTGTATTATTATTAACACTGTTATTATTATCAATTTTTTTATTATTATCATTATCATTCTTATCAATACTAGTATTATTACAAATAGATATTTTTATATATATAATAATACATTACAATAAAATGAGTATTACGTATCACTATATTGTTATTATTATAATGAAAATCACCAAACTATATATATATAACCTACTAATATTATTTATATAAATACTTACAAATAATAAATTATCAATTTTTAAATATAATATTAAACAAGTATGTATATAAATATAAATATATTAATATAACTATATAAATATTAACAACTATGAACATATACACAAATTAAACATACATAATATATAAATTATAGATATAATAAGTAAATTTGTTCAGTTATGATTATATGTTTTAATATAGATATATAAATGATATAGGTTTGTAAATCTGAGACCAACCCTGCTTTGTTCAATATAGTCATATGTATTTTTACTACAAAATACATTAGGTGAGTTTCATTTGCTCCCTTTTTAAATGCTTTTGCAATATATATTTTTGGAACTAAGAATACATGCGCCGTTTTTATAAATGTTTGACGAAATAGACACAAGTACTTGAAACTATATTCTATGGTTGGATTACTATACCGAATATTGCCCCTTTAACTTGGTAACCTAAGAATTAGGGAAATGGCCCCTAATTGACGCGAATCCTAAAGATAGATCTATGGGCCTAACAAACCCCATTCTGGAATTTGGAATGCTTTAGTACTTTGATTTAAATGGTGATTACGATTGCCAATATTTGTGGCATACTTACGAGTATGCGGGGGAAATTCTATATGCATTATGTTAATGTCGGTTACAAGGTGTTCATCATACGAATGATTTTTATACACTTGCGAGTGTAAGGTTATTTATGAAAATTGAAATCTTGTGGTCAATTAAAATTATGGAAATGATCGATTATGATAAACTAATGAACTCACCAACCTTTTGGTTGACACTTTAAAGCATGTTTATTCTCAGGTATTAAAGAAATCTTCCGCTATGCATTTGCTCATATTAGAGATATTACTTGGAGTCATTCATGACATATTTCAAAAGACGTTGCATTCGAGTCGTCGAGTTCATCAAGATTATTACTATGTCAATTATAGTTGGATATATTATGAAATGGTATGCATGTCATCAACTGTCGATGTAATGAAAGTTTGTCTTTTAAAAAAAATGAATGCAATGTTTGTAAAATATATCATATAGAGGTCAGAACCTCGCGATGTAACCAAATGTAATGTATTCATCCTTATGGATTAGGACGAGTCATGAAAGTTGGTATCAGAGCGGTGGTCTTAGCGAACCAGGTCTTGCATTAGTGTGTCTAACTGATAGTTGTTTAGATGCATTAGTGAGTCTGGACTTCGACCGTGTCTGCATGTCAAAAGTTTTGCTTATCATTTCATGTCAAAAATCATCTACTTATCATCCTTAGGAAATTACCTGCTTATCATTCCTAGTCTAGACACATCTTACTGTATTGATTGCATGAATAGTGTATAGACAAATCCATATCTTAGCGTATCTGTTACTGTAGACTTTATCTGACACGTTTCCTTAATTTCCTCCGTAATCTACAGGATCTTCTGTACTATATTAGATATTCTATATAATTAGAATATTATCCGATAACTGAAAATCATTTCATATCGAAAATCCTCTAACTGATCATAAGAGATGGATACTACACCTAGCTTGGATTCCATTAGTTCCGGAAGCAATTTCAAGATGCTTATTGAAGTAGACACCGAAGTCAATGAACCTGAAGTGTCTCCACCGTTTAGCTATTTTTCTTTCTGGAGGAGATGGGGGTGGGTCCGAGACTTACTCACTCGATGGAGAAATGAAGAAGGCGAGCCCTACCGCGAACCAAACTTACCTCCTAACATCGGAGAAAACGATGTACTCACCAGTGAACCTATGCGCAACACTGTATTCACCCTTCTTTCTAAAGTTTTCTACCTCGAAGGTCGCATTACTGCAATCTTAGAAAATATTCAACCTCTACTTCCGAATACCAATCGAAGGGGAATATTAGAAAAAGTTAGGGAACTTCGAATTGATAATCATGATTTATCGAATCAGATGAGTGGATGGATAGAAATGATAGAGGGTAGGATAGAAACCCTGACAAGAATGGTGCGTGATTTACAAGCTATACTTACTACACCAACATCATCACCAACCTCAGCACCAACAACACTTATAGCACCGACAGCAACAGTACCACCATCAGCAGCACCAGCAGCATAACCAGTACCAACAACAACAACATCATCACACGTCTCAACCTCTCAATCTATACCTCAAGCATAATCATCGTTCTACGAATCGTTCTACATAAACTATCTTCGTCCTTCATGGCGATTATGCAATCTCTAATGTTTTAGAGATTATGTACTCTAGTTCTAGCCGTAAATCTAATGAGTTTAATATCACATTGACTCATTAAATTCATGATTACATCTGAAGAAAATATATAGGTATATATGTTTTCATAAAGATTGTAATTAAAATTTATTGTACAAACTGTTAATGGTGAAAATATTTTAACGAGTAGGTAATACCCGAGGAATATTTAGATTTCACATTAATAAGTTACACTGTACATTCTTCGAATCTGATTCAACAGTCATTTACTATCCTACTTACAACCACAGCTATACGAATCCATTCACCGCAGAATAACCATTTTCATTCAATTTCATATTTGGATTTTGACCTATCAGAATCTAACTAGTGACATAATGAAGAAAACATTGGACAAAAATAAAATTTGTTAGAAACAAACAAATTAACTATGAGAAATTCTGTTAAGAATCCGCGCTAACAAAATCCTAGCTAACTGTTCCTAGCTAACTGTTAATTCCGTATTACATTTAATTATCGCAATTTTAATTCTCGCAATTTTATTTATCGTCATTTAATTTCTGTTATTTATTTTACGCACTTTATTTATCTCCATTTAAATACTGTTATTTACGCATTTAAATATCGGGACACGTATGAAGTAATGCTGGAGTTAGCTATACAGGGTTGAGGTTGATTCTATAATAATATATATACTTTGAGTTGTGATCGAGTCTGAGACATGTACACGGGTCACGGTACGTATTAATTAATTCGAATATTATAAACTATATATGAATTATTGAGTTACTAACTGTGGACTGTTAACTGTGGACTACCAACATTGGATAATTAAAATGAATTAAAATATTGATTATAACATATGAAACTAAACAATTCTTCAAGTTTGCCACTTGATTTCATCTTAAACCCCATTTGTATCTTGACGATTACAATTTGCGTTCAAACCTTTCATGATTCTTGAAAACACCTCAATCGAGAGGATGAACCAACCATACTTCATCTACGGAAGAAAAGATTGATACATATAGTCATGCACCTGAAAACACTCGAAACCTGAGTAAACGTTTAAAACGTATCTGTGCTAATTCCTTTAGCGTTATTATTACCAAAAAATAACTTTGCAATCTCTTTCCAAATTAGCCAATTTTGTCACAGCTCCAGCAAGTCAACTTCGACTTTACGTTCGAAACAACCTTATTATAACCTTGATATATATGCGTACTATTTTATTGTTACCGGAGAACCTTTTATATCCCACCATAATACCAGCAGACATACCAGCAACCTCGTTGCTTCTTGGCTTAAATCTCTCCAATAAATCACTATAATTATCTATTGAAGTCTTATTATGAACTCATCGGCATCTTATAACGAGAATTGTCATATCAATTACCGAGAATTAGCAAACAGTATTTCGAATCTCGCAGCGTTTCTACATCAACAGTTATATGTATACATATAACATTCATCTCTTAGAACTATGATCTTCCATTCTGAAATTCTGAAAAGCACCCAGTTTGCGAATCGATACTCCAACTTTTGTAAAAGCTGAATGAAACAGCAGAAACTGTAGACAACTATAAACGACCTTAATCGTCGAAAGTTTGATGATAAAGAATAGTATGTTTGAAAAGCTCAGAAATGTTGGAACTAGAAAATGGATTGAGCTAACCACGAAGGAGACCAAGGACAAATACAAGGACCATACCATATATTCAAAGAAACCAGGTAATTCTGGATCCGATGAAACCTTCAACGAATATCTTGCTCCGTACACATGTTAAAATCTTGCAAAAAATCTTTCTCCATCAATCATCGAACTTAGAAAATTCAAAATATCATCATAAATATCTTCGATATTTCTGAAGATATTTTCATAAGTATTCTCGTCCGAAATTATTTATTTCTTCGTACTATCTATATTACATCATAAAGTAAACTACCTTAGTTTCTAAATTTCTCTAAAATTCGAGTTTGAATTATGAATGATTTTGAAGTAGTGTTGAAAATTGATGCATGAGTTAGTATAATATAATGACACTTGATCAACGTGATTATATTACAGTAAGTCATGCTGAGTTTCTAATGGAACATGATGATTCACAGTCCCTACCGTCATCATGTGCCATGTTACATAACTCTTTCATTCTGCTTAATCTCTTAACATAACAAGAAATTATATTCTTGATAGTTCCATTCTTAGTAATTCTGGAAATCTAACCAATCAAATCGTGAAAATACGTTCCTTCGTGCTTAGAACGTTATAATCATTCAAAACTCTATACCTACGAATTATGAACCATTATTCGCTTGACTTAAAGTTGGGAATAGAAAACAAAAGTATGAAACTCCAAAATAGAAGGGATAATATAAAGCCCGATAACAACATATAAATTACAAACCGTGTATATCAATGTTTATTACCACATAAAGACACGGGAGAATTAAAAACATTATAACCCCAAGGGCGAAGTAGAAGAAAATAGATTCCTCAGGTGGTAGTTGGAAAAGGAGAATAATTGTTGTGATAGTAAGGATAAGGGCAAGAATCAGAACTGGATTAAGCATTTTCACAATCTTTTGAATTTGGGAATTGAATATAGGAGTGGTAAAAGTAATGGAACGGAAGAAGTTAATTTATAGTGAAATAACCGATAAAGAAATCAAGGTAGATTTCTGCATTTAATTAGACAGATCCTAATTTCCTTAATCCCAAGGAAATCAGATCTTATTCAGATTTCAAAGTTTTTCTTCAAATCCCATGAACTCCGGAATTCAAACATGATTACTTCGAAAGTCAAGAAAAATCTTATTTTCATCATTTCACTCTTTTGTGATAGCTTCACTTATACTCGATGATGATAAAACTCTATTTAGCAACTCATGTTCGTTAAGAAAACATTTTTATTGTTAGCCATGATGACCACACTCAAATTTCGGGAGAAAATTTCTTTAACGGGTAGGTACTGTGACGACCCGGAAATTCTGATCAAATTTAAACTTGATCTTTATAAGTTTTCGACACGATAAGAAAAGTCTGTAATGTTGACTCTCAAAAATTTTGGAACAGATTATATGAATGCATTTTCCCTTTGACTATTCCCGACGATTCACGAACAATTGTATGTAACTAAATAAGTAAATAAATGTATAGATTATATAAATATAGGTGTATATATTAATTTGAAGTAATACAACCTAACCAATGAATTGAAAATATAAAGTAATATACAAAATAATTAAGCGATTATTAAAATGAATATATACATATATATATATATATATATATATATATATATATATATACATATATATATATATATATATATATATATATATATAAATTCTAGACATAAATAATACTATATATATTGTATATAAGATTAAATATTCATAGTATGTTATTTTATATAATATAATATGAAACAATTAATAAACTTCAATATTAATATATTAAAGGTAATTACAAGTTGAAAATATATTTATTACTTTTATTTATATCAATATCAGTATTAGTAATATTAGTATTTTAATATGAAAAGTTGAAAATGGAAACTTATTATATCATAATTAATATTTGTATTAGCATTAGATATTACTATCATTAAAAATCATTATTATTATCATTAATAACATTATCATTATTATTATTATTATTATTAATATTAGTGTTATTAATAAAATTATTGCATTATTAGTATTATTAGAATTATTATTATTACCTAAATATATCATGGTTATTAATATTGATTAGATATTATATAAGTACTGATATAAATAAATAACAGATAAATAAATAAATACAAATATACAAATACAGATTTATATAAATACAACTAAATATATAAATTTCAATTATATATGTATATATAAATATATATATAAATATATATATATATATATATATATATATATATATATATATATATATATATATATATATATATATATATATATATATAAACAGTTATATAAATATATATAAAAAATCAAATATACATAAATATAATACAATTATATATATGGCTATTTATATATATACGGTTATATACATATATATGCAACTGGTATGCATTCAGTAGATATCATAATCACCTTTAGATTTTTTAACTGATATTAGGATCTTTGGATTGTACGAATTCCATATAAGATATATATCAGTTTTATCTTTTTCTTCTTTTTTTCTTCATCTGCTGTTATGATTGATGTCATGGTCGAATTAATCTCGCTACAAAGAAAACCCGTGACAAATTCATGTTCCCCATCAATTATTCAATCTCACTCTATATGTTATTTACTACAATTATAAAAAGAAAACAGAAAAAATAGAACTCGCAGACTAGTCCCCTGCTCGTGTAGCTTTTTACTCAACCCTTGAATTTGAATGGATTTTTAAAATTCTTAAATGCAGAGTTATTAGGAATCGTTTATACAATCTATCTGCAAATTTTCAGGTATTAATTTTCAAAGTCAATAACTAATTTCGAAGTCAAAGTTTTGTCCTTAAAAAGTCAACCAATGTTCTTCACTCAAATTAGTGTTATATGTTATGATTTAGTTAAAATTTATGATTCCATTAGTTTCTATAAACACTTTACAAAATAATTCGTGTTATAACATTTATCAAAATCGTAACCATTTGCAAAATCAAATAATTTTTTTTGTTCATAACAGCGTCGAGCAGCCTGTTCTTTTCATTTTTTTATTTTTTTTATTTCTTTTCTGTTAATTGATATCACAAATAGACAACGATTCTGTGTTACATCAAATAATTAGTGAAGATTAGGAATTAAATGTGAGTCGATGAGAATTGAAATTGAGGAAGAAGAAGATGAGACAGAAAAACAGTTTAAATAGAATTATTCGTGGGATTAAATCAGAAAATTAGCTATAGTTCAATTGGTTTGGGCAAGTGTCGGGTGTTCAAGAGGTCTTCGGTTCGATTCTAAGCTTGGGCATTTCTTTTTACAAAGCTTATTCAAAGGTAGTTTTTATTTTAAAAATTATTATTATTTTTTTTTTATTATTATTATTATTATTATTATTATTATTATTATTATTATTATTATTATTATTATTATTATTATTATTATTATTATTATTATTATTATTATTATTATTATTATTATTATTATGTCTATTATTACTATTATTGTTATTATTATTGTTATCATAATTATAAATAGTATAACTATTATTATTATTATTATTATCATTATTATTAAACTTATAAGAATTATTAATGAATTTATTATTGTTAAAGTTATCACTTAAGTATTATTATAGTTATCTTTAGCAATGTTAATAAAAGTAATATTATTTAGTATTATTGTTAGTATCACTAATAATAATATCATTAACATTTCTAGTATTAGTATTATCACTAAATATTATTATTAGTATGATTATTATTAGTATAAGAATTACTATTATTATTATGATTAGGATTACGAATTTAAGTTATAGAAACTGTAGTCATAAGTTTAGAGATTATATACGAAACTTATGATAAATCTGAATTGTATTATTATTAACACTGTTATTATTATCAATTTTTTTATTATTATCATTATCATTCTTATCAATACTAGTATTATTACAAATAGATATTTTTATATATATAATAATGCATTACAATAAAATTAATATTACGTATCACTATATTGTTATTATTATAATGAAAATCACCACACTATATATATATATAACCTACTAATATTATTTATATAAATACTTACAAATAATAAATTATCAATTTTTAAATATAATATTAAACAAGTATGTATATAAATATAAATATATAAATATAACTATATAAATATTAACAACTATGAACATATACACAAATTAAACATACATAATATATAAATTAAAGATATAATAAGTAAATTTGTTCAGTTTTGATTATATGTTTTAATATAGATATACAAATGATATAGGTTTGTGAATCCGAGGCCAACCCTGCTTTGTTCAATATAGTCATATGTATTTTTACTACAAAATACATTAGGTGAGTTTCATTTGCTCCCTTTTTAAATGCTTTTGCAATATATATTTTTGGAACTGAGAATACATGTGCCGTTTTTATAAATGTTTGACGAAGTAGACACAAGTACTTAAAACTACATTCTATGGTTGGATTACTATACCGAATATTGCCCCTTTAACTTGGTAACCTAAGAATTAGGGAAATGGTCCCTAATTGACGCGAATCCTAAAGATAGATCTATGGGCCTAACAAACCCCATTCTGGAATTTTGAATGCTTTAGTACTTCGATTTAAATGGTCATTGCGATTGCCAATATTTATGGCATACTTGCGAGTATGCGGGGGATATTCTATATGCATTATGTTAATGTCAGTTACCAGGTGTTCAACATACGAATGATTTTTATACACTTGCGAGTATAAGGTTATTTATGAAAAATGAAATCTTGTGGTCTATTAAAATTATGGAAATGATCGATTATGATAAACTAATGAACTCACCAACCTTTTGGTTGACACTTTAAAGCATGTTTATTCTCAGGTATTAAAAAAATCTTTCGCTGTGCATTTGCTCATATTATAGATATTACTTGGAGTCATTCATGACATATTTCAAAAGACGTTGCATTCGAGTCGTCTAATTCATCAAGATTATTACTAAGTCAATTATAGTTGGATATATTATGAAATGGTATGCATGCCGTCAACTGTCGATGTAATGAAAGTTTATCTTTAAAAAAAACGAATGCAATGTTTGTAAAATGTATCATATAGAGGTCAGAACCTCGCGATGTAACCAAATGTAATGTATTCGTCCTTATGGATTAGGACGGGTCATGAAACAAAAGTGTATGAATACATATTAAAACACTACATGTATATACATTTTAACTGAGTCGTTAAGTCATCGTTAGTCATTACATGTAAGTGTTGTTTTGAAACCTTTAAGTTAACGATCTTGTTAAATGTTGTTAATCCATTATTTATTATATCTAATGAGATGTTAAATTATTATATTATCATGATAATATGATGTATTAATATATCTTAATATGATATATATACATTTAAATGTCGTTACAACGATAATCGTTACATATATATCTCGTTTCGAAACCCTTAAGTTAGTAGTCTTGTTTTTACATATGTAGTTCATTGTTAATACACTTAATGATATGTTTACTTATCACTTATCATATTTAAACATAGTGTAACAATATCTTAATATGATTCATATGTATTTAGTAAGACGTTGTTATAACGATAATCGTTATATATATCGTTTCGAGTTTCTTAATTCAATAAACTCATTTTTTTATGTATATCACTCATTGTTAATATACTTATTGAGATACTTACTTATCATAATCTCATGTTAACCATATATATGTCTATATGTATAACATCATGTAGTTTTTACGAATTTGTAACGTTCGTGAATCGCCGGTCAATTTGGGTGGTCAATTGTCTATATAAACCTATTTCAATTAATCAAGTCTTAACAAGTTTTATTGCTTAACATGTTGGAAATATTTAATTATGTAAATATCAATTTCATTTAATATATAAATATATAAACATGGAAAAGTTTGGGTCACTACAGTACCTACCTGTTAAATAAATTTCGTCCCGAAATTTTAAGCCGTTGAAGGTGTTGACGAATCTTCTGGAAATAGGTTCGGGTATTTCTTCTTCATCTGATCTTCACGCTCCAAGGTGAACTCAGGTCCCCTACGAGCATTCCATCGAACCTTAACAATTGGTATCTTATTTTGCTTAAGTCTTTTAACCTCGCGATCCATTATTTCGACGGGATCTTCGATGAATTGAAGTTTTTCGTTGATTTGGATTTTGTCTAACGGAATAGCGAGATCTTCTTTAGCAAAACATTTATTCAAATTCGAGACGTGGAAGGTGTTATGTACAGCCGCGAGTTGTTGAGGTAACTCAAGTCGGTAAGCTACTGGTCCGACACGATCAATAATCTTGAATGGTCCAATGTACCTTGGATTTAATTTCCCTCATTTACCAAATCGAACAACGCCTTTCCAAGGTGATACCTTAAGCATGACCATCTCTCCAATTTCAAATTCTATATCTTTCCTTTTAAGGTCCGCGTAGCTCTTTTGTCGACTCTGAGCGGTTTTCAACCGTTGTTGAATTTGAATGATTTTCTCTGTAGTTTCTTGGATTATCTCCAGGCCCGTAATTTTTCTATCTCTGACTTCACTCCAACAAATCGGAGACCTACACTTTCTACCATAAAGTGCTTCAAACGACGACATCTCAATACTTGAATGGTAACTGTTGTTGTAGGAAAATTCTGCTAACGGTAGATGTCGATCCCAACTGTTTCCAAAATCAATAACACATGCTCGTAGCATGTTTTCAAGCCTCTGTGTCATCCTATAACTCTGCCCATCAGTTTGTAGATGATAGGCAGTACTCATGTCTAGACGAGTTCCCAATGCTTCCTGTAATGTCTGCCAAAACCTTGAAACAAATCTGCCATCTCTATCAGAGATAATAGAGATTGGTATTCCATATCTAGAGACAACTTCCTTTAAGTATAATCTCGCTAACTTCTCCATTTTATCATCTTCTCTCATTGGCAGAAAGTGTGCTGACTTGGTGAGACGATCGACTATTACCCAAATAGTTTCATAACCACTTGCAGTCCTTGGCAATTTAGTAATAAAATTCAAGGTAATGTTTTCCCATTTCCATTCTAGGATTTCAGGTTGTTGAAGTAGACCTGATGGTTTTTGACATTCAGCTTTGACCTTAGAACACGTCAAACATTCTCCCACATATCTAGCAATATCGGCTTTCATACCCGGCCACCAAAAGTGCTTCTTGAGATCTTTATACATTTTTCCCGCTCCGGGATGTATTGAGTATCTGGTTTTATGTGCTTCCTTAAGTACCATTTCTCTCACATCTGGAAACTTTGGTACCCAAATTTTTTAGCCCTATACCGGGTTCGGTCTTCCCGAATATTAAAATGTTTCTCTGATCCTTTGGGTATTTCATTCTTCAAACTTTCCTCTTTTAAAACTCCCTATTAAAACTCGTTTATTTGAGTAGTAAGGTTAGTATGAATAATTTATGTTCATAGCTTTTACTCGTATAGGTTCTGTATCCTTTCTGCTCAAGGCGTCGGCTACCACATTTGCCTTTCCCGGGTGGTAACGAATCTCAAAGTCGTAATCATTCAACAGTTCAATCCACCTACGCTGTCTCATGTTCAGTTTTTCTGATTAAATATATGTTGGAGACTTTTGTGGTCGGTATATATATAATACTTTTGACCCCATATAAGTAGTGCCTCCAAGTCTTTAATGCAAAAACAACAGCGCCTAATTCCAAATAGTGAGTCGTATAATTTTGCTCATGAATCTTCAATTGTCTGGACACATAAGCAATTACCTTCATTCGTTGCATTAATACACAGCCGAGGCCTTGCTTTGAGGCGTCACAATATATCACAAAATCATCATTCCCTTCAGGCAATGACAAAATAGATGCCGTAGTTAACTTTTTCTTCAACAATTGAAACGCTTTCTCCTGCTCATCCTTTCATTCAAATTTCTTCCCTTTATGCGTTAATGCAGTCAAAGGCTTTGCTATTTTGGAAAAATCTTGGATTAATCTTCTGTAGTAACCAGCCAGTTCTAAAAATTGGCGTATATGCTTCGGAGTTTTCGGGGTTTCCCTTTTTTCAACGGTTTCTGTGATGACCCGGGAATTTTCAACCAAATTTAAACTTAATCTTTATATGTTTCCGTCACGATAAGCAAAGTTTGTAATGTTGAAATCTCAAAAACATTGAAAACTATGTTCATGTGTTCAATTAACCTTTGACAATTCCCGACGATTCACGAACAACTATATGTAAATAGATACATACATATATATATATATATATACATATATATATATATATATATATATATATATATATATATATATATATATATATATATATATATATATATATATATATATATATATATATATATATATATTAATTATTATAAATTAAAATATTATATGAGTTAATTAATATTGTAAATAAAATAATATATGATAAAATAAATCTATATATATGTAAAGTATATTGAATATATAATTATATAGTTTCAAACTTATTTAGTAAGCGAAATTAACACTCGTTTGTCAGTCGATCGATATTAAGCAAGTTAAATTCGAACTTAGATGATTGTAAAATAAACGGTGATCCAAAAATGAATTCTATAAATTTTAGGGTTACTAAAAATATATTTAGGATTTAGTTATTTAATTTTTACACTTTTTATATTTTACCCATAAATGAGAGGGACCGTCGATGTAATTTTTAATTATTAAATTAATGATCGAACTTTATACCATAATGACCTAAATAAATAAAGGTACTTAAATTAAAATTTTGGAATTTTTCCGAAGACTTTTATTCGTCACTAATTATCAACGGGACACAATATACTATCCATGACAAAGAACCGACACTTAAATTTTAAATTAAAGACTGCATTACTATTGAGCACTATTCTTAATTGATTTTCACTGTTGTTAATTGATAGTCATTTGTCCTTCATTGTTTGTCTTTGAATCAACATATACACACCTGGATATTATTAAAGTTATTAATGTGTTAGTGATTTCATCTATATATCTATTTCCTTATGTATACAAACACATGGACGTACTGTGCTGGATCTTTTATTCCATTTACTGATTTTAATTGTATATATAAGACATACACATGTGTCATGAGAATCAAACACCATTTCTCCTTATTTGGTTCTCCCAGCCTCACAATCGTGAGTCATCATCTCAACCGCCATCTCCACCGGTCACCTTGTTTCTTCAATTATCGACCCAACATCACAACACAAAACCGCTTGTTGAGTTGTTATGCGACACCCACCACCATTGTCTTTGATCAACTATCACCTACAACCGCCACCCACCATCTTTCACCATCTTTATCATTGTGAACAACCACCATGAAGAATCACCATCGAAATCTTAGTAAACCAATAACACCACATCACCCTTCACCCACCACCTCGAAACCACCACCACCTCTCATCACCTTTGTCCACAATCACCATCATCATTCATCATTTAAAACTGCTACTATGATTCTGCCTTTCTGTTTTGTTCGTCGACATCCAAAAACAACCATCACAACCAACACCTTTCTATACCTCTCTCTTCCTCTCTGTCTTGTTTAAAACCACCACTTTCATCATCTTGATCAGACAACAATCGAACTACTGCTACTTTCTGTTTTCTTATACGAATACTATTACTACTTGGGTTGCAACCATAAGAACACCATCCTTGTTTCTATTGCTCGAAGGATGACGGCTATACTTGGTACATTGCTTCCTCTATTTCTGTTTTAAAACCGATCACCACCATCAAGGATCAAAGGCTAGTATGGCTACGGTCAACATGAACAAGAATACCATCATCAATCGAAACCTTTTTATTGTTTTGATACTCGATGAAAAACAGTCAACACCATTCGAATACCCACTTCCTTTTTGCTGCTATATTTTTATTCTTGTTTTTGTTTCAGCCGTTAGCCTACCCAAGACTTTAATAATCTCTTTATTTCTTTTTCATGGGGGCCGACAACCACTTACATCACCACTAGCTCCCTTTATAAAAACAAAAGATATCGACTCCTGTTTTGTTGGACTGACTCATATCTTTGGGCTTAAAAACCTTAACGGACTTACAACTTGGGCCATTTCACCACCTGTGTAGTCATCGACTACAGCTGCAGTCCTTTTTATTTTTTTTTCTTTTCCCTTCTGTTTGTACGTAAATGAGAATGAAAGGGAGAAAGGATGATACGATGATGATTGTGATAAATGTTAACGGTGTATGATGAGATAATACTATGATGATTTGGTGATATGTTAATCAATGAAGAGTAAAGGATGATGAATAGCGAGATTAGTAACGATGATAAGATTATGATTTTATGAAATTATGTTAGTGATGAAATACATGATTAATGATGATGGTAATCGATACTTAATGATGATGATTGTGATAAAACCGTAGGATGATTATGATTAGAATTAGATGTTGATTAAAATTATGATGATGATGAGGTGATGCCATAGGATAGTGACGAGTCCAGTTGACATATTCTGGTTTCTTTTTCAATCGCATAGATACATCGAAACTAAAACTCATATAGATTGTGACTTTGGGCCGTTAGCTTCCTATTTTCAGTTGGGCTAATTAAATTGACTGTTGGGCCGAGTTAAAATGCTTTTCTTGTTGGGCCGAGATCCAAAGTTTAGATTTGCTGTTGGGCTATTCAGGTTTGACATAGAAAATGGGTTATGTTAATTATATTGGGTATTAAATCAGAAAGTTAACAGACAGACAGATGGTTAGGCATGGTTGGTTTGAATGAGAGGTCGCGAGTTCAAGCCTAGGCAGCGACGTTTATATGTTTTTAAAGCATAGATACATTGAGGTAGTCTTTTTATTATAGTTATTATTATTATTATTATTATTATTATTTTTACTATCATATTTATTTAAAGTATCATTATTATAAAAATTCTAATAATTATTAAAACTACCATTTTTTTATTAAAATTATCATTTTCATTATCATTATTATTTTATAACAAATAAAGATCTTATACATAAAATATATTTATATTACTTATAATTATGTATTAAACATATTAACCTATTTAAATATATATATACAAATTAAACATATATATTATATATAGTATATAATTTAAGAAATAATATATAGACAAAATATAGTACAAATTCTATACAAATTACAACACTAAATACATAAATATTATAGATGAAACTATTTGATTACCATTACATGTATTAATATATACATGAATGATATAGGTTCGTGAATCCGAGACCAACCCTATCTTGTTCAATATCGTCATATGTATTTTTACTACAAAATACAGTATGGTGAGTTTCATTTGCCTTTTTACCCTTTATATTTTTGGGCTGAGAATACATGCGCTGATTTTATAAATGTTTTACGAAATAGACATAAGTGATCAAAAACTACATTATATGGTTGGATTATTAACCGAATATCGCCCTTCAAGTCTGGTAACCTAAGAATTTAGGGAAATGGCCCCTGATTGACGCGAATCCTAAAGATAGATCTATGGACCTTGACAAGTCCCATTCGGTGTACGAATGCTTTAGTACTTCGAGATTATTATACAGACGAGAGGTTCTATTTTGGGGATATTCTATGCATTAAGTTAACGTCGGTTACCAGGTGTTCAATCCATATGAATGATATTTTTTTCTCTATGCATGGGACGTATGTTTATGAAAAATGGAAATATGAAATCTTGTGGTCTATTAAAATTATGAATTGATTAATTATGATAAACTAATGAACTCACCAATCTTTTGGTTGACACTTTAAAGCATGTTTATTCTCAGGTACGAAAGAAATCTTCCGCTGTGCATTTGCTCATCTTAGAGATATTACTTGGAGTCATTCATGACATATTTCAAAAGACGTTGCATTCGAGTCATTGAGTTCATCAAAATTATTATTAAGTCAATTATAGTTGGATATATTATGAAATGGTATGCCTGCCGTCAACTTTTGATGTAATGAAAGATTGTCTTTTCAAAAACGAATGAAATGTTTGTAAAATGTATCATATAGAGGTCAAGTACCTCGCGATGTAATCAACTGTTGTGAATCATTTATAATCGATATGGACTTCGTCCGGATGGATTAGAACGGGTCTCTACAGTTGGTATCAGAGCGGTGGTCTTAGCGAACTAGGTCTTGCATTAGTGTGTCTAACTGATAGTCATTAGGATGCATTAGTAAGTCTGGACTTCGACCGTGTCTGCATGTCAAAAGTTTTGCTTATCATTTTTGTCGGAAATCATCTGCTTATCATCCTCAGGAAATTACCTGCTTATTATTCTTAGTCTAGACACGTTTTACTGCATTGACGGCATGAATAGTGTATAGATAAAATTCATATCTTAGCGTATCTGACAATCCATATCTTAGCGTATCTGTTACTGTAGACTTTATCTGACACGTTTCCTTAATTTCCTCCGTAGTCTGTGGGATCTTCTGTACTATATTAGATATTCTATATAATTAGAATATTATTCAATAACCAAAAAATCATTTCATATCGAAAATCCTCTAACTGATCATAAGAGATGGATCCTACACCTAGCTTGGATTCCATTAGTTCCGGAAGTAATTTCGAGATGCGTATTGAAGTAGACTCCGAAGTCAATGAACCCGAAGTGTCTCCACCGTTTAGCTATTTTTCTTTCTAGAGGAGATGGGGGTGGGTCCGAGACTTACTCACTCGATGGAGAAATGAAGAAGGCGATCCCTACCGCTAACCAAACTTACCTCCTAACATCGGAAAAAATGATGTACACACTGGTGAACCTATGCGCAACACTGTATTCACCCTTCTTGCTAAAGTTTTCCACCTCGAAGGTTGCATTGCTGCAATCTCAGAAAATATTCAACCTCTACTTCCGAATACCAATCGAAGGGGAATATTAGAAGAAGTTAGGAAACTTCAAATTGATAATCAAGATCTATCGAATCAGATGAGTGGATGGATAGAAATGATAGAGGGTAGCATAGAAACCCTGATAAGAATGGTGCGTGATTTACAAGCTATACTTACTACACCAACCTCATCACCAACCTCAGCACCAACAACACTTGTAGCACCGATAGCAACAGTACCACCATCAGCAGCACCAGCAGCATAACCAAAACCAACAGCAACAACATCATCACACATCTCAACCTCACAATCTATACCTCAAGCATAATCATCGTTCTACGAATCGTTCTACATAAACTATCTCCGTCCTTCATGGAGATTATGTAATCTCTAATGTTTTAGAGATTATGTACTCTAGTTGTGGCCGTAAATCTGATGAGCTTAATATCACATTGACTCATTAAATCCATGATTACGTCTGAAGAAAATATATATATATATATATATATATATATATATATATATATATATATATATATATATATATATATATATATATATATATATATATATATATATATATATATATATATATATATATATATATATATATATTTTCATAAAGATTGTAATTAAAATTTTTATTGCACAAGCTGTTAATGGTGAAAATATTTTAACGGGTAGGTAATACCCGAGGAATATTTAGATTTCGCATTAATAAGTTACACTGTACATTCTTCGAATCTGATTCAACATTCATTTACTATCCTACTTACAACCACCGATATACGTATCCGTTCACCGTAGAATAATCATTTTCATTCAATTTCATATTTGGATTTTGACCTATCAGAATCCAACAAGTGGCATAATGAAGAAAACATTGGACAAAATAAAATTTGTTAGAAACAAACAAATTAACTATGAGAAATTCTGTTAAGAATCCACGCTAACAAAATCCTAGCTAACTGTTCCTAGCTAACTGATAATTCTTTATTACATTTAATTATAGCAATTTTGATTCTCGTAATTTTATTTATCGTCACTTAATTTCTGTTATTTACTTTACTCACTTTATTTATCATCATTTAAATATGGTTATTTATGCATTTTAAATATCGGGACACGTATACAAGGTTTTGACATATCATATCGACGCATCTATATATATTATTTGGAATAACCATAGACACTCTATATGCAGTAATGCTGGAGTTAGCTATACATGGTTGAGGTTGATTCTACAATAACATATATAATTTGAGTTGTGATCGAGTCCGAGACATGTACACGGGTCACGATACATATTAATTAATTTGAATATTAAACTATATATGAATTATTGAATTGCTAACTGTGGACTATCAACTGAGGACTACCAACATTGGACAATTAAAATGAATTAAAATATTGATTATAACATATGAAACTAAACAATTCTTCAAGTTTTCCACTTGATTTCATCCTAAACCTCATTGTATCTTGACGATTACAATCTGCGTTCCAACTTTTCACGATTCTTGAAAACACCTTAATCGAAGGGATGAACCAACCGCACTTTATCTATGAAAGGAAAGATTTATGCATATAGTTATGCACCTGAAAAACTCTCGGAAACACGTAGTTGTGCTAATTCCTTAGTGTTATTATTACCCAAAAGAACTTGACAATTCCTTTTAAAGTAGCAAATTTTGTCACAGCTCCAGCAAGACAACTTCTACTTTTCGTTCGAAACAACCATATTATAACTTTGATATATATGCGTGCTCTTTTATGTTACCGGGGAACCATTCATATTGTATCATATTACCATCAGCGTTTAATCATCTAAAAACACAATTCTCCTGAAACCACCTCGAATTGATAACCGATGATTCAGATATCATAGCATTAAAAGCAGAGAAAACAGAAAAATGGTAGATGGTCTAAACGGCCAAAAGTTTGATGATAAAGAAAGGGGTGTTAGGAACGCTCGATAGAAAAATTGGTACTGAAAAACAGATTGAGCTAACCATGAAGGAGACCAAGGACAAATACAAGGACTAAACCCTATATTCAAAGGATCCAGGTAATTCTGGATCCAATGAAATCTTCAACGAATATCTTTCTCTGAGTTCATGTTAAAATCTTGCAGAAAATTTTTCTTCATCAACCTTCGAACTTAGAAATTCCAAAATATCATCATAAATATCTACGATATCACTGAGGATATTTTCATAAATATTCTCGTCCGAAATTATATACCTCTTCGTGTTATCTGTAATACATTATACTGGAAATTTCTGTAAAATCTAAGTATAAACTATGAATGAATTCTGAAGTAGTGTTGGGAACTAATGCATGAGTTAGTATAATATAATGACACTTGATTAACGTGATTATATTACATTAAGTCATGCTGAGTTTCTAAATGGAACGTGATGATTCACAGATCATAACGTCATCATGTGCCATGTTACACAACTCTTACGTTCTGTCTAATCTATAAACATATCAAGAAAATATTTTTCTTGATAGTCTTATCTTTCCTTGAATTCTGGTAATTTGACAAGTCAAAATATGCTATTACCGTTTCTTTCTTAGAACATTAACAATGTTCATTCTGAAACTTATATCTACGAATTCTGGACCATTACAAGAGATGCCCAATCGCAAGAAGAAGAAACGAAGGGACAAAGCTCGAAAATAGAAATTGGAGTATAAATCGCAGCAAATAGGGGGGAGTATTAACTGGGGATGACAATGATTATAGAAAACAGAAGCAAGGACTTCGAAGTATAAGGGGAGATATAAAGCCCGATAACAACACATAAATTACAAACCGTGTATATCAATGTTTATAGCAACATAAAGACACTGGAGGATTAAAAGCACTATAACCCCAAGGGCAAAGTAGAAATAAGCAGATTCCTCTGATGAAAGTTGGAAAAGGAGAATGATGGTTGTGATAGTAAGGCTACGGACAAGGATTAGAACTGGATTTAGCATTTTCATAAACCTTTGAATTTGGGAATTGGGTATAGTAATGGTAAAAGTAACGGAATGGAAGAAGTTAATTTATAGTGAAATATCTGATAGAAAAATCGAGGCAGATCACCGTATTTAATTATAGAGATCTTAATCTCTTTATTCGCCGAAGAATCAAATCTCTTAGATTTCGAAGATTTTCTTTAAATCCCTGGAATTCCGAAAATCCACCGTGACTACGTCAAAAAGTTAAAGCTCTATCTCAATCTTTGTAACAGCTTCACTCGTACGCTTTACATGATCAAATCGTTTTATCTATATTACTCAATAATGATAAAACTCTATTTATCAGCTCATATTCATCAGAAAAACATTCTTATTGTTAGCCATGATGACCTCACTCAAATTTCGGGACGAAATTTCTTTAACGGGTAGATACTGTGATGACCCGGGAATTTTCAACCAAATTTAAACTTAATCTTTATATGTTTCCGACACGATAAGCAAAGTCTGTAATGTTGAAATCTCAAAAACTTTGAAAACTATGTTCATGTGTTCAATTAACCTTTGACCATTCCCGACGATTCACGAACAACTATATGTATATATATATATATATATATATATATATATATATATATATATTAATTATTATAAATTAAAATATTATATGAGTTAATTAATATTGTAAATAAAATAATATATGATAAAATAAATCTATATATATGTAAAGTATATTGAATATATATTTATATAGTTTCAAACTTATTAAGTAAGCGAAAATAACACTCGTTTGTCAGTCGATCGATATTAAGCAAGTTAAATTCGAACTTAGATGATTGTAAAATAAACGGTGATCCGAAAATGAATTCTATAAATTTTAGGCTTACTAAAAATATATTTAGGATTTAGTTATTTAATTTTTACACTTTTTATATTTTACCCATAAATGAGAGGGACCGTCGATGTAATTTTTAATTATTAAATTAATGATCAAACTTTATACCATAATGACCTAAATAAATAAAGGTACTTAAATTAAAATTTTGGGATTTTTCCGAAGACTTTTATTGGTCACTAATTATCAACGGGACACGATATACTATCCATGACAAAGAACCGACACTTAAATTTTAAATTAAAGACTGCATTACTATTGAGCACTATTCTTAATTGATTTTCACTGTTGTTAATTGATAGTCATTTGTCCTTCATTGTTTGTCTTTGAATCAACATATACACAACTGGATATTATTAAAGTTATTAATGTGTTAGTGATTTCATCTATATATCTATTTCCTTATGTATACAAACACATGGACGTACTGTGCTTGATCTTTTATTCCATTTACTGATTTTAATTGTATATATAAGACATACACATGTGTCATGAGAATCAAACACCATTTCTCCTTATTTGGTTCTCCCAGCCTCACAATCGTGAGTCATCATCTCAACCGCCATCTCCACCAGTCACCTTGTTTCTTCAATTATTGACCCAACATCACAACACAAAACCGCTTGTTGAGTTGTTATGCGACACCCACCACTATTGTCTTTGATCAACTATCACCTACAACCGCCACCCACCATCTTCCACCATCTTTATCATTGTGAACAACCACCATGAAGAATCACCATCGACATCTTAGTAAACCAATAACACCACATCACTCTTCACCCACCACCTCGAAACCACCACCACCTCTCATCACCTTTGTCCACAATCACCATCATCATTCATCATTTAAAACTGCTACTATGATTCTGCCTTTCTGTTTTGTTCGTCGACATCCAAAAACAACCATCACAACCAACACCTTTCTATACCTCTCTCTTCCTCTCTGTCTTGTTTAAAACCACCACTTTCATCATCTTGATCACACAACAATCGAACTACTGCTACTTTCTATTTTCTTATACGAATACTGTTACTAATCGGGTTACAACCACAAAAACACCATCCTTGTTTCTATTGCTCGAAGGATGATGGCTATACTTGGTACGATGCTTCCTCTATTTCTGTTTAAAACCGATCACCACCATCAAGGATCAAAGGCTAGTATGGCTACGGTCAACATGAACAAGAATACCATCATCAATCGAAACCTTTTTATTGTTTTGATACTCGATGAAAAACAGTCAACACCATTCGAATACCCACTTCCTTTTTGCTGCTATATTTTTATTCTTGTTTTTGTTTCAGCCGTTAGCCTACCCAAGACTTTAATAATCGCTTTATTTCTTTTTCATGGGGGCCGACAACCACTTACATCACCACTAGCTCCCTTTATAAAAATAAAAGATATCGACTCTTGTTTTGTTGGACTGACTCATATCTTTGGGCTTAAAAACCTTAACGGACTTACAACTTGGGCTATTTCACCACCTGTGTAGTCATCGACTGCAGCTGCAGTCTTTTTTTTTCTTTTCCCTTCTGTTTGTACGTAAATGAGAATGAAAGGGAGAAAGGATGATACGATGATGATTGTGATAAATGTTAACGGTGTATGATGAGATAATACTATGATGATTTGGTGATATGTTAATCAATGACGAGTAGATGATGATGAATAGCGGGATTAGTAACGATGATAATATTATGATTTTATGAAATTATGTTGGTGATGAAATACATGATTAATGATGATGATAATCGATACTTTATGATGATGATTGTGATAAAACCGTAGGATGATTATGATTAGAATTAGATGTTGATTAAAATTATGATGATGATGATGATGAGGTGATGCCATAGGATAGTGACGAGTCCAGTTGACATATTCTGGTTTCTTTTTCAATCGCACAGATACATCGAAACTAAAACTCATATAGATTGTGACTTTGGGCCGTTAGCTTCCTATTTTCAGTTGGGCTAATTAAATTGACTGTTGGGCCGAGTTAAAATGCTTTTCTTGTTGGGTTGAGATCCAAAGTTTAGATTTGCTGTTGGGCTATTCAGGTTTGACATAGAAAACGGGTTATGTTAATTATATTGGGTATTAAATCAGAAAGTTAACAGACAGACAGATGGTTAGGCATGGTTGGTTTGAACGAGAGGTCGCGAGTTCGAGCCTAGGCAGCGACGTTTATATGTTTTTAAAGCCTAGATACATTGAGGTAGTCTTTTTATTATAGTTATTATTATTATTATTATTTTTACTATCATATTTATTTAAAGTATCATTATTATAAAAATTCTAATAATTATTAAAACTACCATTTTTTTATTAAAATTATCATTTTCATTATCATTATTATTTTATAACAAATAAAGATTTTATACATAAAATATATTTATATTACTTATAATTATGTATTAAACATATTAACCTATTTAAATATATATATATATATACAAATTAAACATATATATTATATATAGTATATAATTTAAGAAATAACATATAGACAAAATATAGTACAAATTCTATACAAATTACAACACTAAATACATAAATATTATAGATGAAACTATTTGATTACCATTATATGTATTAATATATACATGAATGATATAGGTTCGTGAATCCGAGGCCAACCCTGTCTTGTTCAATATCGTCATTTGTATTTTTACTACAAAATACAATATGGTGAGTTTCATTTGCCTTTTTACCCTTTATATTTTTGGGCTGAGAGTACATGCGCTGATTTTATAAATGTTTTACGAAATAGATGTAGTGACCCGAACTTTTCCATGTTTATATATATATTAAATGAAATTGTTATTTACATGATTAAGTGTTTCCAACATGTTAAGCAATCAAACTTGTTAAGAGTTGATTAATTGAAATAGGTTTCATATAGACAATTGACCACCCAAGTTGACCGGTGATTCACGAACGTTAAAACTTGTAAAAACTATACGATGACATATATATGGTTATATATATAGTTAACATGATTTTATTATAAGTATGTATCTCATTAGGTATTTTAACAATGAGTTATATACATAAAAGTGAGACTATTAATTTAAGAAACTCGAAAACGATATATATAACGATTATCGTTATAACAACGTCTTACTAGGTACATATGAATCATATAAAGATATTGATATGGTATATTATGTTAAATGATAAGTAAATATATTATTAAGTGTATTAACAATGAAATACATATGTAAAAATAAGACTACTAACTTAATGATTTCGAAACGAGACATATATGTAACGATTATCGTTGTAACGACATTTAACTGTATATATATCATACTAAGATATATTATATATCATAATATCATGATAATATAACAATTTAACATCTCATTTGTTATAATAAACAATGGGTTAACAACATTCAACAAGATCGTTAACCTAAAGGTTTCAAAACAACATTTTACATGTAACGACTAACGATGACTTAACGACTCAGTTAAAATGTTTATACATGTAGTGTTTTAATATGTATTCATACACTTTTGAAAGACTTCAATACACTTATCAAAATACTTCTACTTAACAAAAATGCTTACAATTACATCCTCGTTCAGTTTCATCAACAATTCTATTCGTATGCACCCGTATTCGTACTTGTACAATACACAGCTTTTAGATGTATGTACTATTGGTATATACACTCCAATGATCAGCTCTTAGCATCCCATATGAGTCACCTAACATATGTGGGAACCATCATTTGGCAACTAGCATGAAATATCTCATAAAATTACAAAAATATGAGTAATCATTCATGACTTATTTACATGAAAACAAAATTACATATCCTTTATATCTAATCCATACACCAACGACCAAAAACACCTACAAACACTTTTATTCTTCAATTTTCTTCATCTAATTGATCTCTCTCAAGTTCTATCTTCAAGTTCTAAGTGTTCTTCATAAATTCCAAAAGTTCTAGTTTCATAAAATCAAGAATACTTCCAAGATTGCAAGTTTACTTCCAAGTTTTCTAAATCCATTCCAAGTAATCATCCAAGATCAAGAAACCTTTGTTACTTACAGTAGGTTATCTTTCTAATACAAGGTAATAATCATATTCAAAATTTAATTCAATTTCTATAACTATAACAATCTTAATTCGAGTGGAAATCTTACTTGAAATTGTTTTCGTGTCATGATTCTGCTTCAAGAACTTTCAAGCCATCCAAGGATCCTTTGAAGCTAGATCCATTTTTATCATTTCCAGTAGGTTTATCCAAGGAACTTGAGGTAGTAATGATGTTCATAACATCATTCGATTCATACATATAAACTTATCTTATTCGAAGGTTTAAACTTGTAATCACTAGAACATAGTTTAGTTAATTCTAAACTTGTTCGCAAATAAAAGTTAATCCTTCTAACTTGACTTTTAAAATCAACTAAACACATGTTCTATATCTGTATGATATGCTAACTTAATGATTTAAAACCTGGAAACACGAAAAACACCGTAAAACCGGATTTACGCCGTCGTAGTAACACCGCGGGCTGTTTTTGGTTAGTTAATTAAAAACTATGATAAACTATGATTTAAAAGTTGTTATTCTGGAAAAATGATTTTTATTATGAACATGAAACTATATCCAAAAATTATGGTTAAACTCAAAGTGGAAGTATGTTTTCTAAAATGGTTATCTAGACGTCGTTCTTTCGACTGAAATGACTACCTTTACAAAAACGACTTGTAACTTATTTTTCCGACTATAAACCTATACTTTTTCTGTTTCAATTCATAAAATAGAGTTCAATATGAAACCATAACAGTTTGATTCACTCAAAACGGATTTAAAATGAAGAAGTTATGGGTAAAACAAGATTGGGTAATTTTTCTCATTTTAGCTACGTGAAAATTGGTAACAAATATATTCCAACCATAACTTAATCAACTTGTATTGTATATTATGTAATCTTGAGATACCATAGACGTATACAATGTTTCGACCTATCATGTCGACACATCTATATATATTTTGGAACAACCATAGACACTCTATATGTGAATGTTGGAGTTAGCTATACAGGGTTGAGGTTGATTCCAAAATATATATAGTTTGAGTTGTGATCAATACTGAGATACGTATACACTAGGTCGTGGATTGATTCAAGATAATATTTATCGATTTATTTCTGTACATCTAACTGTAGACAACTAGTTGTAGGTTACTAACGAGGACATCTGACTTAATAAACTTAAAACATCAAAATATATTAAAAGTGTTGTAAATATATCTTGAACATACTTTGATATATATGTATATATTGTTATAGGTTCGTGAATCAACCAGTGGCCAAGTCTTACTTCCCGACGAAGTAAAAATCTGTGAAAGTGAGTTATAGTCCCACTTTTAAAATCTAATATTTTTGGGATGAGAATACATGCAGGTTTTATAAATGATTTACAAAATAGACACAAGTACGTGAAACTACATTCTATGGTTGAATTATCGAAATCGAATATGCCCCTTTTTATTAAGTCTGGAAATCTAAGAATTAGGGAACAGACAACCTAATTGACGCGAATCCTAAAGATAGATCTATTGGGCCTAACAAACCCCATCCAAAGTACTGGATGCTTTAGTACTTCGAAATTTATATCATATCCGAAGGGTGTCCCGGAATGATGGGGATATTCTTATATATGCATCTTGTTAATGTTGGTTACTAGGTGTTCACCATATGAATGATTTTTATCTCTATGTATGGGATGTGTATTGAAATATGAAATCTTGTGATCTATTGTTATGATTTGATATATATAGGTTAAACCTATAACTCACCAACATTTTTGTTGACGTTTAAAGCATGTTTATTCTCAGGTGAATATTAAGAGCTTTCGCTGTTGCATACTAAAATAAGGACAAGATTTGGAGTACATGTTTGTATGATATTGTGTAAAAACTGCATTCAAGAAACTGATTTCGATGTAACATATTTGTATTGTAAACCATTATGTAATGGTCGTGTGTAAACATGATATTTTAGATTATCATTATTTGATAATCTACGTAAAGCTTTTTAAACCTTTATTTATGAAATAAAGGTTATGGTTTATTTTAAAAATGAATGCAGTCTTTGAAAAATGTCTCATATAGAGGTCAAAACCTCGCAACGAAATCAATTAATATGGAACGTTTTTAATCAATAAGAACGGGACATTTCAGTTGGTATCCGAGCGGTGGTCTTAGAGAACCAAAAAATTTGCATTAGTGTGTCTTATCGAGTTTGTGAGGATGCATTTGTGAGTCTGGATTTCGACCATGTTTTCTTTAAAAATGATTGCTTAACATTTTTGTTGGAAACTATATATTATTAACATGTATATATTATGTGATATATTAATCTCTTAACATGTTTGATATTGTGTGATAGATGTCTACCTCTAGCACAAATCCCATTGACTCACCTAATAATAACGAAGAGTCAAATATATATTGGACTGATTCACAAGTTCCCGAAGAAGAACCGGAAGAAGAATCAGAACCGGAAGAAGAATCAGAACCGGAAGAGGAGGAACCGGAGGAGGAAATAGAACCGGTGGGGGAAATAATAAGACGATTAAGTAAAATAAAATCCTTAACCAACCGACCAAGGTTAATTATGGTCAATGGTGTTTCCGCCAAGGAAGCAAAATATTGGGAGGATTACCAATTCTCTAATGAATCGGATTCCGACGAGAATTCCGATGATGTTATAGAAATTACCCCAACTGAATTTAAAAAGGCAAAAGAAAATAATAAAGGAAAGGGCATAAAAATAGAGAAATCTAATTCCAACCCCGATGAACTTTGTATGTATCGTCAACCCCCGAAGCCCTTAAGTTGTAACAATGACCCGGGAACCTCTAAAGCACCAGGTTTTTCTAAACCGTTGTGGAAAACGACAGCTCGTATTTGGGGAACATCATATATCCCTAGAAACTTGGCAAAACGAACCAAAACCGAAGAAGAAGAAACGAGCGAGTCGGAATAAGATAGTTGTATTCGTGTGGTGTAATATATGTAATATAGTGTGCTTATGCTTTATGATATATGTAAAAATTGCTTGTATTAATAAGTATTTTTTTTTATGAATCTAACTCTTGTTTATTTTACTGTATAAAAACACAAAATGGATAGACAATCCAATATTTTAAGAGACCTACCCGGAGACATGATTGATGAAATCTTGTCTAGAGTCGGTCCGAATTCTTCGGCACAACTATTTACGGCGAAATCAGTTTGTAAGACATTCGAAGAACGTTCCAAGAATGTCTTGGTTTATAAGAGACTTTCGTTTGAAAGATGGGGGATATCACATTGGGAAACCCATAAGTTACGATGTGTTTACTTTGACGCATATATTGCGGGGAACCCAAATGCTATTTTACGCAACGGGTTAAGAAATTATTTTGATTCAATGTATCCGAATATAGGACTTCATGATTTATAAAAAGCGGCTAACATGCAACATAAAGAAGCATGCTATGCTTACGGGTTAGTAATGTTCGCTTCTCACCAAAGTGAGAAAAAGAACATCGGGCTACAACTATTAAACAAAACGTTCTCACAAGTGACGGAGTCGGTAATTGGGGTAAGAAATGAGGTTTTTAGGTTATTACGAGACTGTTGGTCATTACGTAACCCTCGTCCCTTTGACGACGTTACAACACGCTGTCTTATCAACGGCCATAACGGTTATGTTCCACAAGACCAAGGATGGGAAGTAGTCCTAGTAAAACCAGAATGCATGACTTGTTTCTGGACGTATGAATTACGTGTCTTTATTGCCTTTGCTGAACGACTTGTGTACTAGCTTGAATTATCTTCACAACTATCTTGTATCAAAGTTATTGTGTGCTATATTTCATGATTTATGTAAAATAAGCGGTATTGTAAGTTTGTAAAATATCGTATAAAAGTTTGAACGCGAAATATTATTATAATCAGTTTTTCATATAGAATTGTAGTAGTTGAATTGTATATTAGCTACTAAGTATGAACTTAACGGGTAGGTACTACCCGAATTTAAACTTATAAAATGCTAATATGAAGAAAAAGCTTTTATAAATGAGTTCATATTATGCTACGAAATACTATTAACTACTCTTAATATTCTGTATGATTAACTTGTTCCATTTGACAATTTTGAAGGAAATGACACCGACTACTCGACACACCGTGAATATGAATGAAGAGGAATTCCGTACTTTTCTAGCTTCAAACATAGCCGCAGTACAGGCTACGCTACATACCAACAATAACCTTGGATCTAGCAGTACAGGAAATCGTGTAGGATGCACCTACAAAGAATTCACTGCCTGCAAACCTTTGGAATTTGATGGAACCGAAGGACCGATCGGATTGAAACAGTGGACCGAGAAGGTCGAATCGGTGTTTGCCATAAGTAAGTGTACTGAAGAGGACAAAGTGAAGTACGCTACGCATACCTTCACAGGTTCTGCGTTAACATGGTGGAATACCTATCTAGAGCAAGTGGGACAAGATGATGCGTACGCACTACCGTGGTCAGCATTCAAGCACTTGATGAATGAGAAGTACCGTCCCAGAACCGAGGTCAATAAGCTCAAGACAGAACTTAGAGGGTTACGAACCCAAGGATTTGATATTACCACGTACGAAAGACGATTCACAGAATTGTGCCTGTTGTGTCCGGGAGCGTTCGAAGATGAGGAAGAGAAGATCGACGCGTTTGTGAAAGGATTACCGGAAAGAATCCAAGAATGTATAAGTTCACACGAGCCCGCCTCCATACAACAGGCATGTAGAATGGCTCACAAACTAGTGAACCAGATTGAGGAAAGAATTAAAGAACAGACGGCTGAAGAGGCCAATGTGAAGCAAGTCAAAAGAAAGTGGGAGGAAAACGGTGATAAGAATCACCAATACAACAACAACAGCAATTACAATAATAATCGCAACAATTATCCCAACAATCGCAACATCAATCGTAACTACAACAAACGACCCAACAACAACAACAACAACAACAACAACAACAACAACAACAACAACAACAACAACAACAACAACAACAACAACAACAACAACAATAACAACAACAACAATAACAACAACAACAACTACAACAATCATCCCAACAACAATAACAACCGCAACAACAACAACAATCAAAAGCAGCTTTGCCAAAGGTGTGAAAAGTATCACTCGGGGTTCTGCACCAAATTTTGCAACAAGTGTAAAAGAAATGGTCATAGCGCGGTGAAGTGTGAGGTCTACGGACCAGGGGTTAACAGAACGAAAGGAACAAATGGTGTCGGAACGAGTAATGGCAGAGCAAG
Source organism: Rutidosis leptorrhynchoides (assembly GCF_046630445.1). Classification (NCBI taxonomy): domain Eukaryota; kingdom Viridiplantae; phylum Streptophyta; class Magnoliopsida; order Asterales; family Asteraceae; genus Rutidosis; species Rutidosis leptorrhynchoides. The sequence continues at coordinate 415,032,288 of NC_092333.1, forward strand.
TAGTGTCGGAGCAAGTTATGCCAATGTAGTTTGTTATAAATGTGGAAAACCGGGCCACATTATTAGAAATTGCCTGAACCAGGAGAACACAAATGGACAAGGCCGCGGAAGAGTTTTCAATATTAATGCGGCAGAGGCACAGGAAGACCCGGAGCTTGTTACGGGTACGTTTCTTATTGACAATAAATCTGCTTACATTTTATTTGATTCGGGTGCGGATAGAAGCTATATGAGTAGAGATTTTTGTGCTAAATTAAGTTGTCCATTGACTCCGTTGGATAGTAAATTTTTACTCGAATTAGCAAACGGTAAATTAATTTTAGTAGATAATATATGCCGGAATCGAGAAATTAAACTGGGTAGCGAAATATTTAAGATTGATTTGATACCAGTAGAGTTAGGGGGTTTTGATGTAATAGTTGGCATGGACTGGCTGAAGAAGGTGAAAGCAGAGATCGTATGTTATAAAAATACAATTCGCGTTGTACGAGAAGAAGGAGAACCCTTAATGGTGTACGGAGAAAAGGGCAACATGAAGCTACATCTTATTAGTAATTTGAAGGCACAAAAACTAATAAGAAAAGGTTGCTATACTGTTCTACCATACGTCGAGAAAGTAAAAACTGAAGAAAAGAGCATCAATGATGTTCCCGTCGCAAAAGAATTTCCCGATGTATTTCCGAAAGAATTACCGAGACTACCTCCACATCGATCTGTTGAATTTCAAATAGATCTTGTACCAGGAGCTTCACCAATAGCTCGTGCTCCTTATAGACTCGCACCCAGCGAGATGAAAGAACTGCAAAGCTAACTGCAAGAACTATTAGAACGTGGTTTCATTCAAACAAGCACATCACCATGGGGAGCTCCTGTTTTGTTTGTCTAGAAGAAGGATGGTACATTTAGGTTGTGTATTGACTACAGAGAGTTGAACAAACTTACCATCAAAAACCGTTATCCACTGCCGAAAATTGACAACTTAGTTGATCAACTACAAGGCTCGTCGGTTTATTCGAAGATCGATTTACGTTCTGGATATCATCAAATGCGAGTAAAGGAGGATGATATTCCAAAAACTGCTTTTAGGACGCGTTATGGTCATTACGAGTTTATGGTTATGCCGTTTGGATTGACTAACGCACCAGCTGTGTTTATGGACCTTATGAACCGAGTGTGTGGGCCATATCTTGACAAGTTTATCATTGTTTTCATCGATGACATACTTATTTACTCAAAGAATGATCAAGAGCACGAAGAACATTTGAGAAAAGTGCTAGAAGTATTGAGGAAAGAAAAACTGTACGCTAATTTTTCAAAGTGTACATTTTGGTTGGAAGAAGTTCAATTCCTCGGTCACATAGTGAACAAAGAAGGTATCCAGGTGGACCCGGCAAAGATCGAAACCGTTGAAAAGTGGGAAACCCCAAAAACTCCGAAGCATATACGTTAATTTTTAGGATTGGCTGGTTACTACAAAAGATTCATCCAAGATTTCTCCAAAATAGCAAAACCCTTGACTGCATTAACGCATAAAGGGAAGAAATTTGAATGGAAGGATGAACAAGAGAAGGCGTTTCAATTATTGAAGAAAAAGCTAACTATGGCAACTATATTGTCATTGCCTGAAGGGAATGATGATTTTGTGATTTATTGTGACGCATCAAAGCAAGGTCTCGGTTGTGTATTAATGCAACGGATGAAGGTGATTGCTTATGCGTCAAGACAATTGAAGATTCACGAGCAAAATTATACGATGCATGATTTGGAATTAGGCGCGGTTGTTTTTGCATTAAAGACTTGGAGGCACTACTTATATGGGGTCAAAAGTATTATATATACCGACCACAAAAGTCTTCAACACATATTTAATCAAAAACAACTGAATATGAGGTAGCGTAGGTGGATTGAATTGTTGAATGATTACGACTTTGAGATTCGTTACCATCCGGGGAAGGCAAATGTGGTAGCCGACGCCTTGATCAGAAAGGACAGAGAACCCATTCGAGTAAAATCTATGAATATAATGATTCATACTAACCTTACTACTCAAATAAAGGAGGCGCAACAAGGAGTTTTAAAAGAGGGAAATTTAAAGGATGAAATACCCAAAGGATCGGAGAAGCATCTTAATATTTGGGAAGATGGAACCCGGTATAGGGCTGAAAGAATTTGGGTACCAAAATTTGGAGATATAAGAGAAATGGTACTTAGAGAAGCTCATAAAACCAGATACTCAATACATCCTGGAACGGGGAAGATGTACAAGGATCTTAAGAAACATTTTTGGTGGCTAGGTATGAAAGCCGATATTGCTAAATATGTAGGAGAATGTTTGACGTGTTCTAAGGTCAAAGATGAACATCAGAAACCATCAGGTCTACTACAACAACCTGAAATCCCGGAATGGAAATGGGAAAACATTACCATGGATTTCATTACTAAATTGCCAAGGACTGCATGTGGTTATGATACTATTTGGGTAATAGTTGATCGTCTCACCAAGTCAGCACACTTCCTACCAATAAGAGAAGATGACAAGATGGAGAAGTTAGCACGACTGTATTTGAAGGAAGTCGTCTCCAGACATGGAATACCAATCTCTATTATCTCTGATAGGGATGGCAGATTTATTTCAAGATTCTGGCAGACATTACAGCAAGAATTGGGAACTCGTCTAGACATGAGTACCGCCTATCATCTACAAACTGATGGGCAGAGCGAAAGGACGATACAAACGCTTGAAGACATGCTACGAGCTTGTGTTATTGATTTCGAAAACAGTTGGGATCGACATCTACCGTTAGCAAAATTTTCCTACAACAACAGCTACCATTCAAGCATTGAGATGGCACCGTTTGAAGCACTTTATGGTAGAAAGTACAGGTCTCCGATTTGTTGGAGTGAAGTGGGGGATAGACAGATTACGGGTCCGGAGATAATACAAGAAACTACCGAGAAAATCATCCAAATTCAACAAAGATTGAAAACCGCCCAGAGTCGACAAAAGAGCTACGCGGACAGTAAAAGAAAAGATATAGAGTTTGAAATTGGAGAAATGGTCATGCTTAAGGTTTCACCTTGGAAAGGCGTTGTTCGATTTGGTAAACGGGGGAAACTAAATCCAAGGTACATTGGACCATTCAAGATTATAGATCGTGTCGGACCAGTAGCTTACCAACTGGAGCTACCTCAACAACTCACGGCTGTACATAACACTTTCCACGTCTCAAATTTGAAGAAATGTTTTGCTAAAGAAGATCTCACTATTCCGTTGGACGAAATCCAAATCAATGAAAAACTTCAATTCATTGAAGAACCCGTCGAAATAATGGATCGTGAGGTTAAGAGACTTAAACAAAACAAGATACCGATTGTTAAGGTTCGATGGAATGCTCGTAGAGAACCCGAGTTCACCTGGGAGCATGAAGATCAGATGAAGAAGAAATACCCGCATTTATTTCCAGAAGATACGTCAACACCTCCAACTGCTTAAAATTTCGGGACGCAATTTATTTAACGGGTAGGTACTGTAGTGACCCGAACTTTTCCATGTTTATATATATATTAAATGAAATTGTTATTTACATGATTAAGTATTTCCAACATGTTAAGCAATCAAACTTGTTAAGACTTGATTAATTGAAATAGGTTTCATATAGACAATTGACCACCCAAGTTGACCGGTGATTCACGAACGTTAAAACTTGTAAAAACTATACGATGACATATATATGGTTATATATATAGTTAACATGATTTTATTATAAGTATGTATCTCATTAGGTATTTTAACAATGAGTTATATACATAAAAATGAGACTATTAATTTAAGAAACTCGAAAACGATATATATAACGATTATCGTTATAACAACGTCTTACTAGGTACATATGAATCATATTAAGATATTGATACACTTGGTTAATTATGTTAAATGATAAGTAAATATATTATTAAGTGTATTAACAATGAAATACATATGTAAAAATAAGACTACTAACTTAATGATTTCGAAACGAGACATATATGTAATGATTATAGTTGTAATGACATTTAACTGTATATATATCATACTAAGATATATTATATATCATAATATCATGATAATATAACAATTTAACATCTCATTTGTTATAATAAACAATGGGTTAACAACATTCAACAAGATCGTTAACCTAAAGGTTTCAAAACAACATTTACATGTAACGACTAAAGATGACTTAACGACTCAGTTAAAATGTATATACATGTAGTGTTTTAATATGTATTCATACACTTTTGAAAGACTTCAAGATACTTATAAAAATACTTCTACTTAACAAAAATGCTTACAATTACATCCTCGTTCAGTTTCATCAACAATTCTACTCGTATGCACCCATATTCGTACTCGTACAATACACAGCTTTTAGATGTATGTACTATTGGTATATACACTCCAATGATCAGCTCTTAGCATCCCATTTGAGTCACCTAACACATGTGGGAACCATCATTTGGCAACTAGCATGAAATATCTCATAAAATTATAAAAATATGAGTAATCATTCATTACTTATTTACATGAAAACAAAATTACATATCCTTTATATCTAATCCATACACCAACGACCAAAAACACCTACAAACACTTTCATTCTTCAATTTTCTTCATCTAATTGATCTCTCTCAATTTCTATCTTCAAGTTCTAAGTGTTCTTCATAAATTCTAAAAGTTCTAGTTTCATAAAATCAAGAATACTTCCAAGATTGCAAGTTTACTTCCAAGTTTTCTAAATCCATTCCAAGTAATCATCCAAGATCAAGAAACCTTTGTTACTTACAGTAGGTTATCTTTCTAATACAAGGTAATAATCATATTCAAACTTTAATTCAATTTCTATAACTATAACAATCTTATTTCGAGTGGAAATCTTACTTGAAATTGTTTTCGTGTCATGATTCTGCTTCAAGAACTTTCAAGCCATCCAAGGATCCTTTGAAGCTAGATCTATTTTTCTCATTTCCAGTAGGTTTATCCAAGGAACTTGAGATAGTAATGATGTTCATAACATCATTCGATTCATACATATAAAGCTATCTTATTCGAAGGTTTAAACTTGTAATCACTAGAACATAGTTTAGTTAATTCTAAACTTGTTCGAAAATAAAAGTTAATCCTTCTAACTTGACTTTTAAAATCAACTAAACACATGTTATATATCTATATGATATGCTAACTTAATGATTTAAAACCTGGAAACACGAAAAACACCGTAAAACCGGATTTACGCCGTCGTAGTAACACCGCGGGCTGTTTTGGGTTAGTTAATTAAAAACTATGATAAACTTTGATTTAAAAGTTGTTATTCTGGAAAAATAATTTTTATTATGAACATGAAACTATATCCAAAAATTATGGTTAAACTCAAAGTGGAAGCATGTTTTCTAAAATGGTCATCTAGACGTCGTTCTTTCGACTGAAATGACTACCTTTACAAAAATGACTTGTAACTTATATTTCTGACTATAAACCTATACTTTTTCTGTTTAGATTCATAAAATAGAGTTCAATATGAAACCATAGCAGTTTGATTCACTCAAAACGGATTAAAAATGAAGAAGTTATGGGTAAAACAAGATTGGGTAATTTTTCTCATTTTAGCTACGTGAAAATTGGTAACAAATCTATTCCAACCATAACTTAATCAACTTGTATTGTATATTATGTAATCTTGAGATACCATAGACACGTATACAATGTTTCGACCTATCATGTCGACACATCTATATATATTTCGGAACAACCATAGACACTCTATATGTGAATGTTGGAGTTAGCTATACAGGGTTGAGGTTGATTCCAAAATATATATAGTTTGAGTTGTGATCACTACTGAGATACATATACACTGGGTCGTGGATTGATTCAAGATAATATTTATCGATTTATTTCTGTACATCTAACTGTGGACAACTAGTTGTAGGTTAATAACGAGGACAGCTGACTTAATAAACTTAAAACATCAAAATATATTAAAAGTGTTGTAAATATATTTTGAACATACTTTGATATATATGTATATATTGTTATAGGTTCGTGAATCAACCAGTGGCCAAGTCTTACTTCCCGACGAAGTAAAAATCTGTGAAAGTGAGTTATAGTCCCACTTTTAAAATCTAATATTTTTGGGATGAGAATACATGCAGGTTTTATAAATGATTTACAAAATAGACACAAGTACGTGAAACTACATTCTATGGTTGAATTATCGAAATCGAATATGCCCCTTTTTATTAAGTCTGGTAATCTAAGAATTAGGGAACAGACACCCTAATTGACGCGAATCCTAAAGATAGATCTATTGGGCCTAACAAACCCCATCCAAAGTACCGGATGCTTTAGTACTTCGAAATTTATATCATATCCGAAGGGTGTCCCGGAATGATGGGGATATTCTTATATATGCATCTTGTTAATGTCGGTTACCAGGTGTTCACCATATGAATGATTTTTATCTCTATGTATGGGATGTGTATTGAAATATGAAATCTTGTGGTCTATTGTTACGATTTGATATATATAGGTTAAACCTATAACTCACCAACATTTTTGTTGACGTTTAAAGCATGTTTATTCTCAGGTGAATATTAAGAGCTTCCGCTGTTGCATACTAAAATAAGGACAAGATTTGGAGTCCATGTTTGTATGATATTGTGTAAAAACTGCATTCAAGAAATTGATTTCGATGTAACATATTTGTATTGTAAACCATTATGTAATGGTCGTGTGTAAACAGGATATTTTAGATTATCATTATTTGATAATCTACGTAAAGCTTTTTAAACCTTTATTTATGAAATAAAGGTTATGGTTTGTTTTAAAAATGAATGCAGTCTTTGAAAAACGTCTCATATAGAGGTCAAAACCTCGCAACGAAATCAATTAATATGGAACGTTTTTAATCAATAAGAACGGGACATTTCAATAGACACAAGTGATCAAAAACTACATTATATGGTTGGATTATTAACCGAATATCGCCCTTCAAGTCTGGTAACCTAAGAATTTAGGGAAATGGCCCCTGATTGACACGAATCCTAAAGATTGATCTATGGACCTTGACAAGTCCCATTCGGGGTACGAATGCTTTAGTACTTCGAGATTATTATACAGACGAGAGGTTCTATTTTGGGGATATTCTATGCATTAAGTTAACGTCGGTTACCAGGTGTTCAATCCATATAAATGATATTTTTGTCTCTATGCATGGGATGTATGTTTATGAGAAATGGAAATATGAAATCTTGTGGTCTATTAAAATTATGAAATGATTAATTATGATAAACTAATGAACTCACCAACCTTTTGGTTGACACTTTAAAGCATGTTTATTCTCAGGTAAGAAAGAAATCTTCCGCTGTGCATTTGCTCATCTTAGAGATATTACTTGGAGTCATTCATAACATATTTCAAAAGACGTTGTATTCGAGTCATTGAGTTCATCAAAATTATTATTAAGTCAATTATAGTTGGATATATTATGAAATGGTATGCCTGCCGTCACCTTTTTATGTAATGAAAGATTGTCTTTTCAAAAACGAATGAAATGTTTGTAAAATGTATCATATAGAGGTCAAGTACCTCGCGATGTAATCAACTGTTGTGAATCGTTTATAATTGATATGGACTTCGTCCGGATGGATTAGAATGGGTCTCTACAGTTTCAATCTTTGATGGATCCACCTGAATACCTTCTTTGTTCACTATGTGTCCGAGAAATTGAACTTCTTCCAACCAAAATGCACACTTTAAAAACTTAGCGTACAGTTTTTATTTCCTTAACAACTCTAGCATTTTTCTCAAATGTTCTTTGTGCTCTTGGTCATTATTTGAGTAAATAAGTATGTCATCGATGAAAATGTGACGACCCGGAAATTTCTGACCAAATTTAAACTTAAATCCTATATGATTTCGACAAGATAAGCAAAGTCTGTAATATTGAGTCTCGAAAAAAAAAAAAAAACCTTTGGAACTATTTCATTATACCATCTAACCTTTGACTGATTCCGACGATTCACGAACAGTTGTTTATATATATATATATATATATATATATATATATATATATATATATATATATATATATATATATATATATATATATATATATATATATATATATATATATATATATATATATATATATAAAATAAATTTTATAGGTAGACAAACCTTTTTATTGATAGTTTAATAAGCTTAGACCCAAAAATAAATATTTGTATTAACATATATAAAGTAGGAATTTTTTTATTTATATTTAACCGTCAGTTATTAGCAACGGAACCCGAGATACCAGTCCGTAATTCATGATGGATAATAGTGTCGACACAATAAATCCAAATTAAAATCACAGATCTAATTTGGGCTTGTCTTTATGAGTTGTTGTCATTACAAATGATGATGGATAATTAATGTAATATTATTATTCTTGCACATGTAAATTTTTACACTTATATATTAAACTTTGTTTCATACATACACCGAATTTCAATAATTTTTCTTTTTGTTGTGGAACTTGTGACAGACGAAACAAATAAGATGGATCCCCATCTTTCTCTTTAATCACATGGATGTTGAATGATGACTAGATATTTTGTCATACACGTTTTGAGCATATATAGATGTAGTCTTATATTTTTGTTTTGTTCTAACAACTACACACATCACTATTTTTTTTTTCCTTTTCACTTTTGTTTGATACTGTATGTTTTCTTTCTAAATATATTAGCAATATATATACACATGCATAATGAATCACTTTTGAAAAATATATGATACTGTGATATTACTTTACTCGACAAACCATCCTCCATCTTACAAACCTACAAAGCTAGATTTCAAAGTCTTCACTATATTCATATTCTATCTATATCTTATTTCATCTATATTGCACATGTTTCCCCCATACTCATAACCACCCCACTATCTCTATATATTATTATTTTTATTATCTATATTCTATCTATTACATATATCTATTACAGCTATATATATGTACATGTAAGTCACGCACTCCATATTCTACAAAAATTGTTCAACTTAAAACTCATTATGTATACAAGAAACCCATTCACCAATCCAACCAAATAAATACTTATGATTCACAGAGGAAATTATAAAAAAATAGAAAGAGTAGAACCGAGTGAGAACGATCAGGGAATCGTCGCAAGATAAATTATATGTAAAGATGTTCTTGAGAATTTTGGAGGAACTTTCTGACTTGTGAGCTTTAGAGATTTATCAAGGTTTGTGAATCCGAGGACAACCCTGCATTGTTCAGTTCCGTCATATCCATATTTTTGCTACAAAACATTGTATAGTGAGTTTCATTTGCTCCCTTTTTAATTGCTTTTGCAATATATATTTTTGGGCTGAGAATACATGCGCTGTTTTATAAATGTTTTACGAAATAGGCACAAGTACTAAAATTAATTCTATGTGGGTTTAAACCAGAAATATATCCTTAGCTTGGTAACATTAAACTACTTGTCTATGTACGGTAGGCGCGAATCCTAAAGATAGATCTATTGGGCCTGACAAACCCCATCCTGACTATGGGATGCTTTAGTACTTCGAGGTTATTTTAAACACACCTGATCTGGTGTACTTCAGAGGGTAAAACATGAACGTTAAGGCTTGTTACCAGGTGCCTACATCTTATAGAATACTTTTATACACTTGCGAGTGTACATATATTTATAAACGGAAATCTTGTGGTCTATTAATATATTGAAATGTTTGTTATGATAAACCTATGAACTCACCAACCTCTTGGTTGACACTTTTAAGCATGTTTATTCTCAGGTATGAAAGAAATCTTCCGCTGTGCATTTGCTCATATTACATGGAGTCATTCATGGCATATTTAGGACAACACCTCGCAATGGAACCAAATGCTGATGACTTCATCCAGGTAGATTAGGACGGGTCCTTTCAGTTGGTATCAGAGCAGTGGTATTAGTGAACCGGGTCTTGCATTAGTGTGTCTAACTGATAAGTCATTAGGATGCATTAGTGAGTCTGGACTTCGACCGTGTCTGCATGTCAAAAGTTTTGCTTATCATTTCAAGTCGGAAATCATCTGCTTATCATCCTTAGGAAATTACCTGCTTATCATTCTTAGTCTAGACACATCTTACTGCAATGATTGCATGAATAGTGTATAGATAAAATTCGTATCTTAGTGTATCTGATAATTCATATCTTAGCATATCTGTTACTGTAGACTTTGCCTGACAACTTTCGTAGATTCCTCCGTAACTTATGGGATTTTAGTATTATATATGAATATGTAAATTATGTATTGCAGGGTACTAATCTACATCTTATAATCTATTTCTTATCGAAAATCCTTCATCTGATCGTACGAGATGAATCCCTCAACAAGTTCGAGTCCCTCAGATTTCGATAGCTATTCCGATAGTTATTCCGACAGCTATTCCGACATGGATGTTCACCTAAGCTCCGAAGGCAGCATCATTAGAATGAATCAACCAATCAGCCATTCCCAATTCATCTGCTGGGTTCGTAGTCGACTTAACCGATGGAGACGAGAAGAAGGCGATCCCTTCCACCCACCAACCTGCACTCTTGGCAAAGAACCTGAAGCACTTACCCTCGAACCTGTTCATGATGCTATTTTCTCTCTCATTTCCCGAATATCTCATCATGATTACATACTATCTTAGATTCTAAACCTTATTCAGTCACTCATTCTTACCGACAATCATCCCGGAATAATGAAAGAAGTCAACGAACTTCGCACTCGAGTAATAAATCTGGAGAATATGGTGCAAAATTTACCAGCTTCAGCAACATCACCGACACCAACAGTACCATCAATAGCAGCACCAGTACCATCAACAATCCATGCCTCAACATCGCACACTATACCTCGAGTATAATCATCGTTCTACGTATTGTTCTACCTCATTTATCTTCGTTCGGCATGGCGATTAGGTAATCTCTAATATTTTAGAGATTATGTATTCTAGTTCTAACGATAAATCAAATGAGATTAATATCATTTGACTCATTAAATCCATAGTTACATCTGAAGAAAATATATATGTATATATATTCTCATAAAGATTGTAATTAAAAATTATTTCGTACAAACTGTTAATGGTGAAAATATTTTAACGGGTAGGTAATACCCGAGGAATATTTAGGTTTCACAATAATAATTACACTGTACTTCAAATCTAATTCAACAGTCATTTACTATCCTACTTACATCCACGATATACAAATCCGTTCACCACAGAATAACCATATTCATCCAATTTCATATTTAGATTTTGATTTATCAGAATCCAACAAGTGGCATAATGAAGAAAACATTTGACAAAATAAAATTTGTTAGAAACAAACAAATTAACTATGAGAAATTTTGTTAAGAATCCATGCTAACTGTTCCTAGCTAATTTTTCCTAGCTAACTGATTACATTTTATTTATCGCAATTTAATTATCGCAATTTACATTCTCGCAATTTTATTTATCATCATTTAATTTCTGTTATTTACTTTACGCACTTTATTTATCGTCATTTAATTTCTGTTATTTACTTTACGCACTTTACATATCGGGACACGTATACAAGGTTTTAACATATCATATCGACGCATCTATATATATTATTTGGAATAACCATAGACACTCTATATGCAGTAATGCTGGAGTTAGCTATACAGGGTTGAGGTTGATTCTACAATAATATATATAGTTTGAGTTGTGATCGAGTCTGAGACATGTACACGGGTCACGATATGTATTAATTAATTCTAATATTATATATTAAACTATATATGAAATATTAGACTGCTAACTGTAGACTGTCAATATTAGACAATTAAAATGAATTAAAATATTGATTATAACATATGAAACTAAACAATTCTTCAAGTTTGCCACTTGATTTCATCTTAAACCTCATTTGTATCTTGACGATTGCAATCTGCATTCAAACCTTTCAATTGCAATCTGCGTTCAAACCTTTCATGATTCTTGAAAACATCTCAATCGAGAGGATGAACCAACCGCACTTCTTCTACGGAAGAAAGGATTGATGCATATAGATATACACCTGAAAACACTTGGAACCCGAGTAAACGCTTAACACGTATCTGTGCTAGCTCCTTTGGCATTGCTATTACCGAAAATAACATTGCAATTACTTTCCAAATTAGTCAATTTTGTCATAGCTCCAGCAAGATAACTTCGAATTTTTGTTCGAAACAACCTTATTAACACCTTGATATATATGTGTACTCTTTTATTGTTATCGGGGAACCTTTTATATTCCACCATATAACCATCAGCGTTTAATCATCTAAAAACACAATTCTCCTAAAACCACCTCGGATTGATAACCAATGATTCAGATATCGTAGCATTAAATGCAGAGGAAACAGAAAAAAATTGTAGATGGTCTAAATGGCCAAAAGTTTGATGATAAAGAAGGGAGTGTTAGGAACGCTCGATAGAAAATTTGGTGCTGAAAAAAAAACAGATTGAGCAAACCATGAAGGAGACCAAGGCCAAATACAAGTAACATATCATATGTTCAAAGAATCCAAGTAATTCTGGATCCGATGAAACCTTCAATGAATATCTTGCTCCGTACTCATATTAAAATCTTGCGGAAAATCTTTCTCCATCAACCATCGAACTTAGAAATTCCAAAATATTATCATAAATATCTTCGATATTTCTGAGGATATTTTCATAGATATTCTTGTCCGAAATTATTTATCTCCTCCTTCTATCTATATTACATCATAAAGGAAACTACTTTAGTTTCTAAATTTCTTTAAAATTTGAGTTTGAATTATGAATGATTTTGAAGTAGTGTTGGAAATTAATGCATGAGTTAGTATAATATAATGACACTTGATCAACGTGATTATATTACAGTAAGTCATGCTGAGTTTCTAAATGGAACATGATGATTCACAGATTATAACGTCATCATGTGTCATGTTACATAACTTTTTCATTCTGATTAACTTCTGAACATATCAAGAAAATATATTCTCGATCGTTCTATTCTCAGTGATTCTGGTAATTTGACAAATCAAATCGTGCTAATACATTCTTTCTTATTTAAAACATGATGTTTATCTGAAATTCCATACTTATGAATTCTGGACCGTTACTCGCTTTACTAGAGGTCGGGAGGATAATAAAAAGGCAAAGAGCTCCAAAATATAAGAGAAAATATAAAACCCAATAACGACACGGAGGTTACAAACTGTGAATATTAATACGAATAACAATATAAAGACATGGTATAATTAAGAATAGTATCATCCCAAGGTAATAGTAGAAGTAAACAGATTTTTTTGGTGGAAGATTGAAAAGAAGGATGACAGAAATGATAATTAGGAAAATATTAGGGATTAGAACTGGACTAAGCATTTTCACAATCTTTTGGATGTATGAACTAAGAAAGAAAGTATAGGAATGGTGAAAATAATGGAACGAAGGAGTTTAATTTATAATGGAAATATCAGATAGAATAATCGAAGCAGATCACCGTATTTAATTAGAGAGATCTTAATTTCCTTATTCGCCGAAGAATCAAATCGTATAGATTTCCAAGATTTTCTTTTAAATCCCTTGAATTCCGGTATTCAACCAAGGCGACGTCAAAAGTTAAGACGAACCTTATTTTCTAAATTCAACCATGACTAGTCAAAAGTTATGATGGAACTTGTCTTTCTCGTTTCACTATTTTTTTTATATAGCTTCATTTATACTCTTCGCGAAATCGAATTGTTTTATCTATATTACTCAATAATGATAAAACTCTAGTTATCAATTCATATTCGTCATGAAAATATTCTTATGGTTAGCCATGATGACAACGATCAAATTTCGAGACGAAATTTCTTTAACTGGTAGGTACTGTGACGACCCAGAAATTTTTGACCAAATTTAAACTTAAATCCTATATGATTTCGATAAGATAAGAAAAGTCTGTAATATTGAGTCTCGAAAAAAAAAAAAACCTTTGGAACTATTTCATTATACCATCTAACCTTTGACTGATTCCGACGATTCACGAACAGTTGTTTATAAATATATATATATATATATATATATATATATATATATATATATATATATATATATATATATATATATATATATATATATATATATATATATATATATATATATATATATATATATATATATATAAATAAATTTTATAGGTAGACAAACCTTTTTATTGATAGTTTAATAAGCTTAGACCCAAAAATAAATATTTGTATTAACATATAAAAAGTAGGAATTTTTTTATTTATATTTAACCGTCAGTTATTAGCAACGGAACCCGAGATACCAGTCCGTAATTCATGATGGATAACAGTGTCGACACAATAAATCCAAATTAAAATCACAGATCTAATTTGGGCTTGTCTTTATGAGTTGTTGTCATTACAAATGATGATGGATAATTAATGTAATATTATTATTCTTGCACATGTAAATTTTTACACTTATATATTAAACTTTGTTTCATACATACACCGAATTTCAATAATTTTTCTTTTTGTTGTGGAACTTGTGACAGACGAAACAAATAAGATGGATCCCCATCTTTCTCTTTAATCACATGGATGTTGAATGATGACTAGATATTTTGTCATACACGTTTAGAGCATATATAGATGTAGTCTTATATTTTTGTTTTGTTCTAACAACTACACACATCACTATTTTTTTTTCCTTTTCACTTTTGTTTGATACTGTATGTTTTCTTTCTAAATATATTAGCAATATATATACACATGCATAATGAATCACTTTTGAAAAATATATGATACTGTGATATTACTTTACTCGACAAACCATCCTCCATCTTACAAACCTACAAAGCTAGATTCCAAAGTCTTCACTATATTCATATTCTATCTATATCTTATTTCATCTATATTGCACATGTTTCCCCCATACTCATAACCACCCCACTATCTCTATATATTATTATTTTTATTATCTATATTCTATCTATTACATATATCTATTACAGCTATATATATGTACATATAAGTCACGCACTCCATATTCTACAAAAATTGTTCAACTTAAAACTCATTATGTATACAAGAAACCCATTCACCAATCCAACCAAATAAATACTTATGATTCACAGAGGAAATTATTAAAAAAAAAAATAGAAAGAGTAGAACCGAGTGAGAACGATCAGGGAATCGTCGCAAGATAAATTATATGCAAAGATGTTATTGAGAATTTTGGAGGAACTTTCTGACTTGTGAGCTTTAGAGATTTATCAAGGTTTGTGAATCCGAGGCCAACCCTGCATTGTTCAGTTCCGTCGTATGCATATTTTTGCTACAAAACATTGTATAGTGAGTTTCATTTGCTCCCTTTTTAATTGCTTTTGCAATATATATTTTTGGGCTGAGAATACATGCGCTGTTTTATAAATGTTTTACGAAATAGGCACAAGTACTAAAATTAATTCTATGTGGGTTTAAACCAGAAATATATCCTTAGCTTGGTAACATTAAACTACTTGTCTATGTACGGTAGGCACGAATCCTAAAGATAGATCTATTGGGCCTGACAAACCCCATCCTGACTATGGGATGCTTTAGTACTTCGAGGTTATTTTAAACATACATGATATGGTGTACTTCAGAGGGTAAAACATGAACGTTAAGGCTTGTTACCAGGTGCCTACATCTTATAGAATACTTTTATACACTTGCGAGTGTACATATATTTATAAACGGAAATCTTGTGGTCTATTAATATATTGAAATGTTTGTTATGATAAACCTATGAACTCACCAACCTTTTGGTTGACACTTTTAAGCATGTTTATTCTCAGGTATGAAAGAAATCTTCCGCTGTGCATTTGCTCATATTACATGGAGTCATTCATGGCATATTTAGGACAACACCTCGCAATGGAACCAAATTCTGATGACTTCGTCCAGGTGGATTAGGACGGGTCCTTTCAGAAAACAATGACAAACTTGTCAAGGTATGGTCCACACACTCGGTTCATGAGGTCCATGAACACAGCTGGTGCGTTAGTCAACCCAAACGGCATAACCATAAAATCGTAATGACTGTAACGCGTCCTAAAAGCAGTTTTTGGAATATCATCCTCCTTCACCCGCATTTGATGATACCCAGAACGTAAATCAATCGTCGAATAAACTGACGAGCCTTGTAGTTGATCAAATAAGTCGCCGATTCTCGGTAGTGGGTAGCGATTCTTGATGGTAAGTTTGTTCGACTCTCGGTAGTCGATACACAACCTAAATGTACCATCCTTCTTCTTGACAAACAAAACAGGAGCTCCCCACAGTGATGTACTTGGTCGAATGAAACTACACTCTAAAAGTTCTTGTAATTGTCTCTGAAGTTCCTTCATTTCACTGGGTGCGAGTCTGTATAGAGCACGAGCTATTGGTGCAGCTCCCGGTACAAGGTCTATTTGAAATTCAACGGATCGGTGTGGAGGTAGTCCCGGTAATTCTTTCAAAAATACCTCGGGAAATTCTTTTGCGACGGAAACATCATTGATGTTCTTTTCTTCGGAATTGGCTTTCTCGACGTGTGCTAGCACAGCATAGCAACCTTTTCTTATTAGTTTTTGTGCCTTCAGGTTACTAATAAGATTTAACTTCGCGTTGCTCTTTTCTCCGTACACTATTAAGGGTTTTCCTTTTTCTCGTATAATGCGAATTGAATTTTTGTAACAAACGATCTCTGCTTTCACTTCTTTCAACCAGTCCATACCGATTATCACATCAAAACTCCCTAACTCTACTGGTATCAAGTCAATCTTAAATGTTTCGCTAACCAGTTTAATTTCTCAATTCCGACATATATTATCTGCTCTAATTAATTTACTGTTTGCTAATTCGAGTAAAAATTTATTATCCAAGGGCGTCGGTGGGCAACTTAGTTTAGCACAAAAATCTCTACTCATATAGCTTCTATCCGCACCGAATCAAATAAAACATAAGCAGATTTATTGTCAATAAGAAACGTACCCGTAACAAGCTATGGGTCTTCCTGTGCTTCTACCGTATTAATATTGAAAAATCTTCCGCGGCCCTGCCCATTAGTATTCCCCTGATTCGGGCAATTTCTACTAAAGTGGCCCAGTTTTCCACATCCAAAACAAACTATGGCGGTGTTATTTGTTCCGACATTATTTGTTCTTTTAGTTCTGTTATGCATTGGTCTGTAGATCTTGCACTTCGTCACGCTATGACCATTTCTTTTACACCTGTTGCAAAATGTCGTGCAGAACCCCGGGTGATGCTCTTCACACTTTTGGCATGGCTGTTTTTGGTTTTTGTTGCCATTGTTGTTATTGAGATTGTTGTTATTGTTGTTGTTGTTATTATTGTTGGGACGGTTATTGTAGTTGTTGTTGTTGGGACATTTGTTGAAGTTGTTGTTGCGATTGATGTTGCGATTTTTGGGATAGTTATTGTGATTGTGGTTGTGATTGTTGTTGTTGTATTGGTGACTCTTGTCATTGGTTTCTTACCACTTTCTGTTGACTTGTTTCATGTTAGCCTCTTCGGTCACCTGCTCTTTAATCCTTCCTTCGATCTGGTTCACTAATTTATGAGCCATTCGACTTGCCTTTTGTATGGAGGCGGGCTCGTGTGAACTCACATCTTCTTGAATCCTTTCCGGTAACCCTTTTACAAATGCGTCGATCTTCTCTTCTTCGTCTTTGAACGTTCTGGGAAACAATAGGCACAACTCTGTGAATTGTCGTTCGTACGTGGTGATATCGAAACCTTACGTTCGTAAACCTCTAAGCTCTACCTTGAGCTTATTGACCTCATTTCATGGACGATACTGCTCGTTCATCAATTGCTTGAATGCTGACCACGGTAGTGCGTAAGCAGCATCTTGTCCGACCTGCTTGAGATAGGTATTCCACCATGTTAACGCCGTACCTGTGAAGGTATGCGTAGCGTACTTTTGTTTGTCCTCTTCAGTACATTTACTTATGGCAAACAACGATTCAACCTTCTCGGTCCACCGTTTCAATCCGATTGGACCCTCGGTTCCATCAAATTCCAAATGTTTGTAGGCAGTGAATTCTTTATAGGAACATCCTGTACTGCTTATCATGTCTGAAACATATAAAGATTTAGTTGATATTTTGAACTGTTGAGTCTTGAAAATTTTGAACTGTTTCATATATTCATTTGACCTCCGACTGCTCTCAACGATTCACGAACAATTAATTGTAAATAGATATGTGTATGTATATAATAAATTGAAATAAAATAGTATATGATATTATCATTAAAAATTTATTTTGTAAAATAAAATAAAATATGATATTATAATAATTATTATTTAAAACATGTCTATATATAAATAAAGGTACATATAAAAAAAATATCCAATTATACTAATACTCGTTTGTTGATTCGTTGATATTTAAATAAGTGATTCAAACTTATGTGATTTTAAAATAAACAAAAGCTCATTAATAGACTACGTAAACTTCATACTAGTTGAAGATACATTTACTATCTTATTTTGAATTTTAAATTAATTTTTATATTTTAGTTGAAATTGAGCTCAAATGACAGGTCAACTTTTATGATCGATATTAAACAAGTTTAAACTCGAATTTATGAGAAGTTGAAATTATAAAATAGTTATAGGTTAAATAAATTATTAGTTATTATTATCATTCTTATTAAATATCATTATGATAGATATCATTTTTATTATTATTATTATTAACATTATTATTATTATTATTAATTATGATTATCATTACTATTTATATTATCATTAATTATTATTATTATTAATATTAATATTAATATTAATATATTTATTAATTATTAGTAATATAAATTGGAAAGACAAAATTTTGTGAATTCAGTTTGATATCAACATCAAACTTTTATTCTTTGTTCTCTGGATTCGTGTGAGACTATTTAGGAATCGATTATTAACATAGAAGATTACAAAATCCGTTGAAGGTCATTTTCTTTCTTTAAGTTCTTTTGTCTAATGCAAATATTCTGTCGACCCAATGATTCAATCAATGCAAGGCAGCATAAACTTCTTTCCTTTATTGAAGGTTACCCCACATCCCACTTAATGATAGTAATACGTTTCTTGTCATTCCTTGTTAGCATAACACTATTAGTACTTTATATGTATTTACATGCATGGTATTGGGTTTCAAGAACCACCAAGAAACACCACAAGCCATCACCACCATATTCTTTCGTTTAATCCACCTCCATCGTCATCATGCATATATAGAGATATTGATTTGTTGCAACAACCGGAAACCACCAATCATCACCGAAACCCTTTATGTGTTTCATTTCCATTTTGACCAAACCAAACAACAATCGTCACCTTCACCTATGATCACTACCACTCAAGCTCCACAACCATCGACCACTGCTATCTCCACCTCGTTATCACCAAAAAGAACCGACACCTTACACCATCCTAACAACCATCCAACACCTTGTATATATTTTTTTCTTCTTTTCTTTCGTGAAACCCATATGCAAATCATCGAGACCCCCACTCTCTATGTTTCCGTTTCCTTATCAAACAAGTATGACTATCATCATCCATCACCCTCATCACTTACACTACCACCATAAACATTCCCCATCAAGATCGCAATGAACAATCATCAATATTGTCACCCATAAACTTCAAACTTCACCACCTTTGGGTTACTTAAAAACCGATCACCAACATTCGTTTTAAACTCTATTAATCGAGTTATAACCTTCTAAAAATATTCCAAACTGCTGCAAGTTGAACACTATCATGAAACCACCACTGTACACGGTGCAGTTTTTTTTTTTTTTTCTGTTTTCGCTACTACCGTCGCCCAATAACCACTTTCCATCAACTACCATAAGCTACCACGAACCTTATTTTTTTTTACTGTTAAACTGATATTATTCGCTGCTATTAGCAACCACCTTCACCATGTTCTATTGATTTTAAACTTTGAGCTTTAAGGAAAACAGAATACAAAAGTTTAGTCATGGTGTACTTTTCACTAACCCCATATATATATTTATTAATGTGCAAGTGGTTTAGAGTGCCGTAAATATTATACATTGGGGCATAGTAGTGGGTCATCTTAGATTGCCTTGTCTTCAAGAACCACAAAAGTAGGGCCGATGATTTAATGTTATTGGTATCACGTACATGATAGTAATAACACAAGAAGTCGATAAAGATGATTGGTTTTGATTAAGCTGCAAAGTCTAAACAATTTCAAATTGAAATGGAGCTGTAACATTAGCGTGTTTATTAATGGACCTTAAAACATTATTGGGCTTGTGAACTATTGAGGGATTCGTTTTTAGAATTGGGCTGTCGCTTTGTTATACGGGTTATATCTATTTGGGGCGCAATATAATACAGAAAAATAGATATAGACAAGTGGTTAAGGGAGTGGGGTGCTTGGCGAGAGGTCACAAGTTCGAGTCCTGTTTGGGGCACTGTTTTTATAAAAGGCTTGGAAAGGGGTATACTCTCTCATTTTATTTATTTCCTTATTATTAGTAATTTTCATTATTATTATTATTATTATTATTATTATTATTATTATTATTATTATTATTATTATTATTATTATTATTTTGTTATTTTATTATTATTATGAGTATTACTAATATTAATATTATTATTATTATCATCATTATTAAAATTATGATTATTATTATCAATTCTATTGGATGTGTCATTATGACTAAAATTTTCAAAGTTATCATTTTATCAAAACTGTCATTTTTATTAAAACTTAACATTATTAGTAAATATATTATCTTATCCTTTATTAAAATTAACATTTTATATAAATATTATCATTAATAAAATGATTAGTAATATCATTATTATTATTACAAATAAATATTACAAATGTATTAATATAAAGTTTTAATACATAATATGGTATTTCTAAACCTCATTATAGGGTATTTATAACAAACGATGTATCATATACTTCAAAATTTTAATATATACATAAATTGTTAAATATCTAGAATATATAAATGAATATAGTAAATAAATTATTAATATAAGAAGTATATTAATAATATAAATATAAGAACAGGTTAATTGTCATCATGAGTTTTAATAGGAATACAATTGATATAGGTTCGTGAATCCAAGGCCAACCCTGCATTGTTCAGTTGTTCAATGCCGTCATATGTATTTTTACTACAAAATACAGTAATGTGAGTTTCATTTGCTCCCTTTTTAAATGCTTTTGCAATATATATTTTTGGGACTGAGAATACATGCGCTGCTTTTATAACTGTTTTACGAAATAGACACAAGTAATTGAAACTACATTATATGGTTGAATGATCGAAATCGAATATGCCCCTTTTTAGTCTGGTAATCTAAGAATTAGGGAACAGACACCCTAATTGACGCGAATCCTACAGATAGATCTATCGGGCCCAACAAGCCCCTTCCAAATTACCGGATGCTTTAGTACTTCGAAATTTATATCATGTTCGAAGGAGGATCCCGGAATGATGGGGATATTCTTATATGTATATTGTGAATGTCGATTACCAGGTGTTCAATCCATATGAATAATATTTTGTCTCTATGCATGGGACGTATATTTATGAGAAATGAAAATCTTGTGGTCTATTAAAATGATGGAAATGATTATTTATGTTAAACTAATGAACTCACCAACCTTTTGGTTGACACTTTAAAGCATGTTTATTCTCAGGTATGAAAGAAATCTTCCGCTGTGCATTTGCTCATCTTAGAGATATTACTTGGAGTCATTCATGACATATTTCAAAAGACGTTGCATTCGAATCGTTGAGTTCATCAAGATTATTATTAAGTCAATTATAGTTAGATATATTATGAAATGGTATGCATGCCGTCAACTTTCGATGTGTTGAAAGATTGTCTTTTAAAAAACGAATGCAATGTTTGTAAAATGTATCATATAGAGGTCAAGTACCTCACGATGTAATCAACTGTTGTGAAACGTTTATAACTGATATGGACTTCGTCCGGATGGATTAGGACGGATCTTCACAGTTGGTATCAGAGCGGTGGTCTTAGCAAACCAGGTCTTGCATTAGTGTATCTAACTGATAGTCGTTAGGATGCATTAGTGAGTCTGGACTTTGACCGTGTCTGTATGTCAAAAGTTTTGCTTATCATTTTTGTCGGAAATCATCTGCTTATCATCCTTAGAAAATTACCTGCTCATTATTCTTAGTCTAGACACGTTTTACTACATTGACTGCATGAATAGTGTATAGATAAAATTCATATCTTAGCGTATCTGGCAATTTATATCTTAGATTATCTGTTATTGTTACATTTGCCTGACAGATTCTGTAGATTCCTCCGTAACTTATGGGATTTTAGTATTATATATGCATATGTAAATTATGTATTGCAGGGTACTAATCTATATCCTATAATCTATTTCTTATCGAAAATCCTTCATCTGATCGTACGAGATGAATCCCTCAACCAATTCGAATTCCTCGGATTCCGATAGCTATTACGATATGGAGTTTCATCTAAGCTCCGAAAGCAGTGTCACCAGAATGAATCAACCAATTCATCTGATGGGTTCGTAGTTGACTTAATCAATAGAGACGTGAAGAAGGCGATCCTTTCCATCAACCAAATTCACCTCTTGGCAAAGAACCTGAAGCACTTACCGGCGAACCCATTTGAAGCACCATTTTCACACTCATTCCCAGAGTATCTCGCCACAATTATATTCTATCCACAATTCTAAACCTTATTCATTCACTCGTTCTTACCGACAATCATCCCGAAGTAATCGAAGAAGTCAACGAGCTTCGCTCCTGAGTAATGATTTTTGGAGAATATGGTGCAAAATTTACCAGCTTCAACAACATCATCGGCACCAACAGTACCATCAGCAACAGCACCGGCAACACCAGTACCACCAACAACAACATCACAGCACAAGCCCCAACACTACACGTCTCAAACTCTCAGTCTGTACCTCCAGCATAATCATCATACTACATGATGTCCTACATCGATTATCTTCGTTCTACATCATTTATCTTCATACGACATGGCGATTATGTAATCTCTAATGTTTTAGAGATTATATATTCTTGTTCTAATGGTAAAGCAAATGAGTTTAATATCATATTAACTCATTAAATCTATGATTACATCTGAAGAAAATATATATGTATATATGTTTTCATAAAGATTGTAATTACAAATTTCTTTCGTACAAACTATTAATGGTGAAAATATTTTAATGGGTAGGTAATACCCGAGGAATATTTAGATTTCACATTAAAGAGTTACACTGTACATTCTTCGAATCTGATTCAACAGTCGTTTACTATCCTATTTACATTCACCGATATACGTATTCGTTCACCACATAATAACTATTTTCATTCAATTTCATATTTGGATTTTGACCTATCAGAATCCAACAAGTGGCATAATGAAGTAAACATTGGACAAAATAAAATTTGTTAGAAACAAACAATTTAACTATGAGAAAATTTTTGTTAAGAATCCACTCTAACTGTTCCTAGCTAACTGATTACATTTTAATTATCGCAATTTATTTATCGCAATTTAATTATCGCAATTTATTTTATCGCAATTTTAATTCTCGCAAATTTATTTATCGTCATTTAATTTCTGTTATTTACTTTATGCATTTTATTTATCGTCATTTAATTTCTGTATTTATTTTACGCACTTTAAATATCGGGACATGTATACAAGGTTTTGACATATCATATCGACGCATCTATATATATTATTTGGAATAACCATAGACACTCTATATGCAGTAATGCGGGAGTTAGCTATACAGGGTTGAGGTTGATTCTATAATACTATATATACTTTGAGTTCTGATCGAGTCTGAGACATGTACACGGGTCACGATACGTATTAATTAATTCGAATATATATATATATATATATATATATATATATATATATATATATATATATATATATATATATATATATATATATATATATATATATATATATATATATATATATATATATATATATGAATTATTGAATTGTTAACTGTGGACTAATAATGTTGGACAATTAAAATGAATTAAAATATTGATTATAAAATATGAAACTAAATAATTCTTCCAGTTTGCCACTTGATTTCATCCTAAACTTCAAATTATATCTTGACAATTACGATCTGCGTTCAAACTTTTCATGATACTTGAAAACACATCAATCGAGAGGATAAACCAACCGCACTTCATCTACGAAAGAAAAGATCGATGCATATAATTATGTACCTAAAAACATTCGGAACCTGAGTAAACGTTTAACACGTAGTTGTGCTAATTCTTTAGTGTTATTATTACCCAAAATAACTTGATTATCCCTTTTCAAAGTAGCGAATTTTGTCACAGCTCCAGCAAGACAACTTCGACTTTTCGTTCGAAACAACCTTATTATAACATTGATATATATGCGTGCTCTTTTAAAGTTACCAAGGAACCTTTCATATTCTACCATATTACTAGTAGACGTACCAGCAACCTCGTTGCTTCTTGGTTTAAATCTCTCCGATAAATCATTATATTTATTCATTGAAACCTTATCTTATACTCATCCGCATCTTGTAACGAGAACTGCCATGCCAATTATCGGGAGTCAGCAATCAGTACTTTGAAAACGCACAACATATCTACATCAACAGATATATGTATAACATTTATTTTTTAGAATTATGGTCTCTTATTCTGAAATTTTGAAAAGCACCCAGTCTACAAATCAATACCGCAAATTCTGAAAAAGCTGAATACAGCAGCAAAAACTGTACACGACCTTAACCGTCGAAAGTTTGATGATAAAGGATGGAGTATTGGAAACACTCAATAGAAAATTTAGTACCGAAAAGCAGATTATGCGAAACTATGAAGGAAACCGTAGACATATCACAAAGAATAAGTTTGACTTCAAAGAATCCAAATGAGTCAATGCCTACTGAAGTGTTTATCGAATATCTTGCTCCGTACTCATGTTAAAATCTTGCGGAAAAATCTTTCTTCATCAACCATCGATATTAGAAATTCCAAGATATCATCGTATCTTTTATTATAAATATCCTCCATATTTCTGAAGATATTTTCATAACTACTCTTATCTGGAATCATTAATCTCTTCGTGTTATCAGTGTTACATCATATAGAAACTGTTAGTTTCTATATTCTGTAAACTTTCAAGCTTAAAATATGAATGTTATTGAAGTAATGTTGGGAACTGATGCATGATTAGTACAATATAATGACACTTGATCAATGTGATTATATTACAGTAATTCATGCTGAGTTTCTAAATGGAATGTGATGATTCACAGATCATAACGTCATCATGTGCCATGTTACATAACTCTGTCATTCTGCTTAATTTCTGAACATATCAAGGAAGTATATTCTTGATAGTTCTATTCTCAGTGAATCTGGTAATTTGAAAAATCAAATCGTGCTATTACGTTCATTCGTATTTAGAACATTAACAATGTTCATTCTAAAAATTATATCTGCGAATTCTGGACCATTACAAGAGATGCCAAATCGTCAGAAGAAGAAACGAAGGGACAAAGCTCTGAAATAGAAATTAGAGTATAAATCGCAGCAAATAGGAGGGAGTATTAACTGTGGATGACAATAATTATAACAGACAGAAGCAGGGACATTGAAATATAAGGGAAGGTATAAAATCCAACAACAACACCGAAATTACAAACTGTGGATATCAGTGCGTATAGCAATATAAAGACACGGGAGGATTATAAATACAATAATCCCTAGAGCATAGTAGAAATAAACAGATTCTTTCGGTGGGAGTTGGAAAAGAAGAACGATCATTGCGATAGTCATAATAAGAACAAGGATTAGAACCGGATTAAGCATTGTTATGATCTTTTAGATATATGAACTGAGAAAGAAGGTATAGAAGTGGTGGAAACTAATGGAACGAAAAAGGTAAATTTATAATGAAAATATCAGACAGAGTAATCAAGGCAGATCACCGTATTTAATTATAGAGATACTAATTTCCTTATTCACCGAAAAATCAAATCTTTTATATTTCGAAGATTTTCTTTTAAATCCCTTGAATTTCGGAATTCAACCCTCTACGTCAAAAGCTAAGACGCGCCTTATTTTCTAAATTCCACCTTGACTACGTCAAAAGTTAAATCTCTATCTCAATCTGTTGTGACAGTTTCATTCGTACGTTTCACCTAATCGAATCATTTTATCTATATTACTCAATGATGATAAAACTCTATTTATCAACTCATATTCGCCAGGAAAACATTTTTATTGTTAGCCATGGCGACCTCACTCAAATTTCGGGACGAAATTTCTTTAACGGGTAGGTACTGTGATGACCAGGGAATTTCCGACTAAATTTAAACTAAATATTTATATGTTTCAGACATGATAAGCAAAGTCTGTAATGTTGAGTCTTGAAAATTTTGAACTGTTTCATACATTCATTTGACCTCCCACTGCTCTCAACGATTCACGAACAATTAATTATAAATAGATATGTGTATGTATATAATAAATTGAAATAAAATAGTATATGATATTATCATTAAAAATTTATTTTGTAAAATAAAATAAAATATGATATTATAATAATTATTATTTAAAACATGTCTATATATAAATAAAGGTATATATAAAAAAAATATTCAATTATAGTAATACTCGTTTGTTGATTCGTTGATATTTAAATAAGTGATTCAAACTTATGTGATTTTAAAATAAACAAAAGCTCATTAATAGACTACGTAAACTTCATACTAGTTGAAGATACATTTACTATCTTATTTTGAATTTTAAATTAATTTGTATATTTTAGTTGGAATTGAGCTCAAATGACAGGTCAACTTTTATGATCGATATTAAACAAGTTTAAACTCGAATTTATGAGAAGTTGAAATTATAAACTAGTTATAGGTTAAATAAATTATTAGTTATTATTATCATTTTTATTAAATATCATTATGATAGATATCATTTTTATTATTATTATTATTAACATTATTATTATTATTATTATTAATAATTATGATTATCATTACTATTTATATTATCATTAATTATTATTATTATTAATATTAATATATTTATTAATTATTAGTAATATAAATTAGAAAGACAAAATTTTGTGAATTCAGTTTGATATCAACATCAAACTTTTATTCTTTGTTCTCTGGATTCGTATGAGACTATTTAGGAATCGATTATTAACATAGAAGATTACAAAATCCGTTGAAGGTCCTTTTCTTTCTTTAAGTTCTTTTGTCTAATGCAAATATTCTGTCGACCCAATGATTCAATCAATGCAAGGCAGCATAAACTTCTTTCCTTGATTGAAGGTTACCCCACATCTCACTTAATGATAGTAATACGTTTCTTGTCATTCCTTGTTAGCATAACACTATTAGTACTTTATATGTATTTACATGCATGGTATTGGGTTTCAAGAACCACCAAGAAACACCACAAGCCATCACCACCATATTCTTTCGTTTAATCCACCTCCATCGTCATCATGCATATATAGAGATATTGATTTGTTGCAACAACCGCAAACCACCAATCATCACCGAAACCCTTTATGTGTTTCATTTCCGTTTTGATCAAACCAAACAACAATCATCACCTTCACCTATGATCACTACCACTCAAGCTCCAAAACCATCGATCACTGCTATCTCCACCTCGTTATCACCAGAAAGAACCGACACCTTACACCATCCAACACCTTGTATATATTTTTGTTCTTCTTTTCTTTCGTGAAACCCATATGCAAATCATCGAGACCCCCACTCTCTATGTTTCCGTTTCCTTATCAAACACGTATGACTATCATCATCCATCACCCTCATCACTTACACGACCACCATAAACATTCCCCATCAAGATCGCAATGAACAATCATCAATATTGTCACCCATAAACTTCAAACTTCACCACCTTTGGGTTACTTAAAAACCGATCACCAATATTCATTTTAAACTCTATTAGTCGAGTTATAACCTTCTAAAAATCTTTCTTTTTTTTATTTGCTGCTATTAGCAACCACCTTCACCATGTTCTATTGATTTTAAACTTTGAGCTTTAAGGAAAATAGAATACAAAAGTTTAGTCATGGTGTACTTTTCACTAACCCCATATATATATATTTATTAATGTGCAAGTGGTTTTAATATTATACATTGGGGCATAGCAGTGGGTCATCTTAGATTGCCTTGTCTCCAAGAACCACAAAAGTAGGGCCGATGATTTAATGTTATTGGTATCACGTACATGATAGTAATAACACAAGAAATTGATAAAGATGATTGGTTTTGATTAAGCTGCAAAGTCTAAACAATTTCAAATTGAAATTGAGCTGTAACATTAGCGTGTTTATTAATGGACCTTAAAACATTATTGGGCTTGTGAACTATTGAGGGATTCGTTTTTAGAATTGGGCTGTTGCTTTGTTATACGGGTTATATCTATTTGGGGCGCAATATAATACAGAAAAATAGATATAGACAAGTGGTTAAGGGAGTGGGGTGCTAGGCGAGAGGTCACAAGTTCGAGTCCTGTTTGGGGCACTGTTTTTATAAAAGGCTTGGAAAGGGGTATACTCTCTCATTTTATTTATTTCCTTATTATTAGTAATTTTCATGATTATTATTATTATTATTATTATTATTATTATTATTATTATTCTTATTATTATTTTATTATTATTTTATTATTATTTTATTATTATTATGAGTATTACTAATATTAATATTATTATTATTATCATCATTATTAAAATTATGATTATTATTATCAATTCTATTGGATGTGTCATTATGACTAAAATTTTCAAAGTTATCATTTTATCAAAACTGTCATTTTTATTAAAACTTAACATTATTAGTAAAGATATTATCTTATCCTTTATTAAAATTAACATTTTATATAAATATTATCATTAATAAAATGATTAGTAATATCATTATTATTATTACAAATAAATATTACAAATGTATTAATATAAAGTTTTAATACATAATATGGTATTTCTAAACATCATTATAGGGTATTTATAACAAACGATGTATCATATACTTCAAAATTTTAATATATACATAAATTGTTAAATATCTAGAATATATAAATGAATATAGTAAATAAATTATTAATATAAGAAGTATATTAATAATATAAATATAAGAACAGGTTAATTGTCATCATGAGTTTTAATAGGAATACAATTGATATAGGTTTGTGAATCCAAGGCCAACCCTGCATTGTTCAGTTGTTCAATGCCGTCATATGTATTTTTACTACAAAATACAGTAATGTGAGTTTCATTTGCTCCCTTTTTAAATGCTTTTGCAATATATATTTTTGGGACTGAGAATACATGCGCTGCTTTTATAACTGTTTTACGAAATAGACACAAGTAATTGAAACTACATTATATGGTTGAATGATCGAAATCGAATATGCCCCTTTTTAGTCTGGTAATCTAAGAATTAGGGAACAGACACCCTAATTGACGCGAATCCTAAAGATAGATCTATCTGGCCCAACAAGCCCCATCCAAAGTACCGGATGCTTTAGTACTTCGAAATTTATATCATGTCCGAAGGAGGATCCCGGAATGATGGGGATATTCTTATATGTATATTGTGAATATCGATTACCAGGTGTTCAATCCATATGAATGATATTTTATCTCTATGCATGGGACGTATATTTATGAGAAATGAAAATCTTGTGGGCTATTAAAATGATGGAAATGATTATTTATGTTAAACTAATGAACTCACCAACCTTTTGGTTGACACTTTAAAGCATGTTTATTCTCAGGTATGAAAGAAATCTTCCGTTGTGCATTTGCTCATCTTAGAGATATTACTTGGAGTCATTCATGACATATTTCAAAAGACGTTGCATTCGAATCGTTGAGTTCATCAAGATTATTATTAAGTCAATTATAGTTAGATATATTATGAAATGGTATGCATGCCGTCAACTTTCGATGTGTTGAAAGATTGTCTTTTCAAAAACGAATGCAATGTTTGTAAAATGTATCATATAGAGGTCAAGTACCTCGTGATGTAATCAACTGTTGTGAAATGTTTATAATCGATATGGACTTTGTCCGGATGGATTAGGACGGGTCTTCACAACATGGAAGTCTTCCCCACTCATGCTCAAGTTCTGACGAGTCGTCGGTGCCATTTCCTTCAAAGATAGCCAAAAGAATGGAGTTAATCATATAGAATTTAAGAGTAGTTAATAGTATTTCGTAGCATAATATGAATTTATTTATAAAAGCTTTTTCTTCATATTAGCATTTTATAGTTTTAATTCGGGTAGTACCTACCCGTTAAGTTCATACTTAGTAACTACTATACAATTCAACTACTACGATTCTATATGAAAAACTTATTACAATAATATTTGGCATTCAATCTTTTATACAATCTTTTACAAACATACAATACCACTTATTATACATATAGGATGATATATAGCACATAATAACTTTGCTACACGGCAGCTATAAAGGTAATTCTAATTAATACGCAAGTCGTTCAGTAAAGGCAATAAAGACACGTAATTCATAAGTCCAAAAACAAATCATGCATTCTGGTTTTACTAAGACTATTTCCCATCCTTCATCTTGTGGAAAATAACCGTTGTGACCGTTGACCAGGCAGCATGTTGTAATGTCGTCAAAAGGACGAGGGTTACGTAATGCCCAACAGCCCCTTAACAATCTAAAAACCTTGTTTCTCACCTCAACTACCGAGTCCGTCACTTGTGGGAATGTTTTATTTAAAAGTTGCAACCCAATGTTCTTTGTCTCAATTTGGTGAGAAGCGAACATTATTAACTCGTAAGCATAACATGCTTCTTTATGTTGCATGTTAGAAGCTCTTTCTAAAGAACGGAGTCCTATGTTGGGATATGTTGAGTTAAAATAGGTTCGTAACCCGTAGCGTAAAATTGCATCTGGGTTTCCCGCACTAAATGCCTTAAAGAAAACTTGACGTAACTTAAAGTCTTCCCAATGTGATATACCCCATCTTTCAAAGGAAAACCTTTTATATACTAAGGCATGCCTGGAATGTCTTTCAAATGTTCGACAAACTAATTTTGCTGTAAATAATTGTGCTGATGTATTCTGCCCGACTCTAGACAAGATTTCATCAATCATATCCCCTGGTAGGTCTTCTAAAATTTTTGGTTGTCTATCCTTAACGTCCATTTTTGTTTTTATACTGTAAAATAAACAAGGATTAGATTTGTAAAGGGTAATTAACAAACAATACAAGCAATTTTTACATATAACATAAAAATACAACACACTACAATACATATATTACACATCATGATTACAACTCTTTATTCCGACTCACTCGTTTCTTCGTCTTCGGACTTAGTTCATTTGGCTAATTTCCTAGGGATACATGGTGATCCTCTAATACGAGCCGTCATTTTCACAAATGGTTTAGAAAAACCTGGTGGTCTAGATGTTCCCGGATTATTGTTAAAATCTAAAAAATACGGGCGTTTACGATACATATAAAGTTCATCGGGGTCGGAATCAGGTTTCTCTATTTTGATGCCCTTTCCCCTATTATTCTCTTTTGCCTTGTTAAATTGAGTTGGGGTAATTTCTATAACATCATCGAAATCCTCGTCGGGATCCGATTCATCAGAAAATTGGTAATTTTCCCAATATTTTGCTTCCTTGGCGGAAACACCATTGACCATTTTTAACTTTGGTCCATTGGTTGAGGATTTTCTTTTGTTTAATCGTTTCACTGTAGGTATTAATATTTCATCCTCCGAAACCTCTTCTTCTTACGGTTCCTCCTCTTCCGGTTCCTCCTCTTCCGGTTCTTCCTCTTCCGGTTCTTCCTCAGGAATTTGTGAATCTTCCCAAAATATATTCGACTCTTCATTATTATTAGGTGAGTCGATGGGATTTGTACTAGAGGTAGACATCTATCACACAATATCAAACACGTTAAGAGATTTATATATTACATAATATTTACATGTTAATAATATATACTTTCTAACAAAAAATGTTAAGCAATCGTTTTTCAAGAAAACACGGTCGAAGTCCAGACACACTAATGCATCCTAACAAACTCGGTAAGACACACTAATGCAATTTTCTGGTTCTCTAAGACCAACGCTCTGATACCAACTGAAATGTCCCATTCATATTGATTATAAACGTTCCATATTAATTGATTTCATTGCGAGGTTTTGACCTCTATATGAGACGTTTGTCAAAGACTGCATTCAATTTTAAAACAAACCATAACCTTTATTTTATTTTATCGTTAAAGGTTTAAAAATGATAATAAAAAATATAGCGTTTTCACACGGCCATTACATAATGGTTTACAATAATATTACACAACAATATATGTCTTCGAATGCAGTTTTCAAACAATATTATACAAGCATGGACTCCAAATCTTGTCCTTAATTTAGTATGCAATAGCGGAAGCTCTTAACAATTACCTGAGAATAAACATGCTTAAAACGTCAACAAAAATGTTGGTGAGTTATAGGTTTAACCTATATATTTATCAATCGTAATAATAGACCACAAGATTTCATATTTTCATTTTTCATAAACATCATCCCATACATAGAGATAAAAGTCATTCATATGGTGAACACCTGGTAACCGACATTAACAAGATGCATATAAGAATATCCCCATCATTCCGGGACATCCATCGAACATGATATAAAAACTCGAAGTACTAAAGCATCCGCTACAACGGATGGGGTTTGTTGGGCCCAATAGATCTATCTTTAGGAT
Source organism: Rutidosis leptorrhynchoides (assembly GCF_046630445.1). Classification (NCBI taxonomy): domain Eukaryota; kingdom Viridiplantae; phylum Streptophyta; class Magnoliopsida; order Asterales; family Asteraceae; genus Rutidosis; species Rutidosis leptorrhynchoides. The sequence goes on from NC_092333.1 coordinate 415,065,267, forward strand.
TCGCGTCAATTAGTAGACTGGTTTACTAATTCTTAGGTTACCAAGCAAAAGGGGCATATTCAGCTTCGATCATTCAACCATAAAAGGTAGTTTCACGTACTTGTGTCTATTTTGTAAAACATTTATAAAATTGCATGTATTCTCATCCCAAAAATGTTAGATTTTTAAAATTTGGACTATAACTCACTTTCACAGATTTTTACTTCGTCGGGAAGTAAAGCTTGGCCACTGGTTAATTCACTAACTTATAACAAATATGTACATATAAATCAAAGTATGTTCAAAATATAATTACAACATTTTTATTATGTTTTAATGATTTGAATTTGGTAAGTCAGCAGTCCTCGTTAGTAACCTACAACTAGTTGTCCACAGTTAGATGTACAGAAATAAAGCAATATATATTATCTCGAATCAATTCACAACCCAGTGTATACAAGTCTCATGCTAGATCACAAGTCAAAGTATATATATTATTTTAGAATCAAGCTCAACTCTGTATAGCTAACTCCAGCATTACTGCATATAGAGTGTCTATGGTTATTCCGAAATATATATAGATGGGTCGGTATGATATGTCAAAACATTGTATTCGTGTCTATGGTATCCCATGATTACATAATATATGTTAGAATACATGTATAATATAATATAAATTAGTTAAGTTATGATTTATATAGATTTGTTACAAATTTCACGTAGCTACAATAAGCAAAATTATCCAATCTTGTTTTACCCATAACTTTTTCGTTTTAAATCCGTTTTGTGTGATTCAAGTTGCTATGGTTTCATATTGAACTTAAGTTTATGAATCTAAAAAGAAAAAGTATAAGTTTATTGTCGGAAATACAGATTACGAGTCATTTTTGTAAAGGTAGTCATTTCAGTCGAAAGAACGACGTCTAGATGACCATTTTAGAAAACATACTTCCACTTTGAGTTTAACCATGATTTTTGGATATAGTTTCATGTTCATAAGAAAAATCATTTTCCCAGAAGAATAGCTTTTAAATCAAAGTTTATCATAGTTTTTAATTAACTAACCCAAAACAGCCCACGGTGTTACTACGATGGCGTATGTCCGATTTTAAAGTGTTTTTCGTGTTTTCACGTTTTAAATCATTAAGTTAGCATATCATATAGATATAGAACATGTGTCTAGTTGCTTTTAAAAGTCAAGTTAGAAGGATTAACTTTGTTTGCGAACAAGTTTAGAATTAACTAAACTATGTTCTAGTGATTACATGTTCAAATCTTCGAATAAGATAGTTATATATATATATGAATCGAATGATGTTATGAGCATCATTACTATCTTAAGTTTAGTAGGTAAACCTACTGGAAGTGTCAAAAATTGATCTAGCTTCAAGGGATTCTTGGATGGCTTGAAAGTTCTTGAAGTAGAATCATGACACAAAAACAAGTTTAAGTAAGATTTCCACTCGAAATAAGATTGTTAAAGTTATAGGAATTGAATCAAAGTTTGAATATGAGTATTACCTTGAATTAGAAAGATATCTTACTGTAAATAAGAAAGATTTTTTGAGATTGGATGATCACTTGAAATGGATTTGCAAGATTGGAAGTAAGCTAGTAAACTTGAAAGTGTTCCGGATGTGATCTTGAGTTATTGTTTTGTAAGCTGTTTTATGTTTGGATTTTTGAGCTAGATTGAGCTAGATTTTGATGAAGATGATGAAGAACACTTAGAACAATGGAAGAACACTTGATAGAGATTAATTTGATTCAAGAAAATTGCAAAGTGAATGTGTTTGTGAGTACCATTCTACACGTGATTTTGTAGTCTCCATATTGGCTCCATTAGTTTGTAATTTTGTGAGATATTTCATGCTAGATATTAAATGATGGTTCCCACATGGTTAGGTGACTCACATGGGCTGCTAAGATCTGATCATTGGAGTGTATATGCTAATAGTAAATACAAGCTGTGTATTGTACGAGTACAAATACGAGTGCATACGAGTAGAATTGTTGATGAAAATGAATGAGGATGTAATTGTAAGCATTTGTGTTAAGTAGAAGTACTTTGATAAGTGTCTTGAGGCTTTTCAAAAGTGTATGAATACATATTAAAATACTACATGTATATACATTTTAACTGAGTCGTTAAGTCATCGTTAGTCGTTACATGTAAGTGTTGTTTTGAAACCTTTAAGTTAACGATCTTGTTAAATGTTGTTAATCCATTATTTATTATATCTAATGAGATGTTAAATTATTATATTATCATGATAATATGATGTATTAATATATCTTAATATGATATATATATACATTTAAATGTCGTTACAACGATAATCGTTACATATATATCTCGTTTCGAAACCCTTAAGTTAGTAGTCTTGTTTTTACATATGTAGTTCATTGTTAATACACTTAATGATATGTTTACTTATCACTTATCATATCTAAACATAGTGTAACAATATCTTAATATGATTCATATGTATTTAGTAAGACGTTGTTATAACGATAATCGTTATATATATCGTTTTGAGTTTCTTAATTCAATAAACTCATTTTTTTATGTATATCACTCATTGTTAATATACTTATTGAGATACTTACTTATCATAATCTCATGTTAACCATATATATGTCTATATATATAACATCATGTAGTTTTTACGAATTTGTAACGTTCGTGAATCGCCGGTCAATTTGGGTGGTCAATTTTCTATATGAAACCTATTTCAATTAATCAAGTCTTAATAAGTTTGATTGCTTAACATGTTGGAAACATTTAATCATGTAAATATCAATTTCATCTAATATATAAATATATTAACATGAAAAAGTTCGGGTCACTACAGCGTTGTGTACGCGTACGTATGGTGTTGGTTAGTGATATCCGTTAGGATTCACTATAGTGTAGCAGTGCGCGATGTTGCACTGCTCGCTATTCGAGGCTAAAAGAGCGTGTGTTGATGGTTAGTGTATTCCGTTAGGATTCACTATGGTGTAGCAGTGCGCGATGTTACACTACTCGTCGTGATGGAGGCCAAAAGAGCGTGTGTGATGGGAGTAGTGTTATATAGGCATGGTATAACATTATCGGGAAATGCGAGTACTGGTGGGAAATGCGAGTACCATTCCTGTTTTGAGTTTTGGAGGTGGATCGCGTGTAGTTCGTATTCACGATGACACGTGTAGTTCGGTCATCTTATTGTGGAAGTGAGTCTCGTGTAGCTCGGATTCACAATGACTCGTGTGGATGCGGTCATTATATTTTGAGGAAGTGAGTCTCGTGTAGTTCGAATTCACAATGACACATGTGGATGCGGTTATTCTTTTGGGATAGTGATTCTCGTGTAGTTCGGATTCACTAGGGCACGTGTAGTTTGACCAATCTCGATTGTTGTGCGGTGGAGGTAGTGAGTCGCGTGTGGTGCGGATTCACTAAGGCGTGTGTTATTTTCGGCCAGCCTTCATGTTGTGTGATCTATTGGTTGTTTTATACGCCAATGGTGGGGTCGTAAGGACCATTTTGGTGTGAATTGTGATGCAATAGTCGTATTTTGCTCACGTATTTGCGGTAGTTACGTATTAGACGTGTTTGCGCACTATAAGGGATGTTAAGTGGTAACTGTTATCCGTGAGATTTCACTTTTATTTGGTCTTCATCGGTTAGATGGTTGACTTTAGTTTGGGACGTGTTTACTTTTAGCATTGTACTTGGTAGGGTACGCTAAGGAGTTGATATCTCGGTACGAGATTGGTTGAGTTTTCCCGATGTGAGGGATTGAGCAAGTTCTTGTGCGCGGATTTGTGGATTTTAATAAATCGCGGGTGACGATTTGGTTGTCAATGGTGACTCTTTAAGAAGAATTACCTAGAGGAGTTGGAAGGACACGTGGCGGTTTCGCGTATTTTAAGTAATCGTTATAGATTTCGGATGTTGTGTGTATTGCACGTCTTGAAATGCATGCAAGTGTGTTTAGTTAATGGATTAATCTTCGGGTTAATGAGAAATGTGTTGGAAGTCGGATTGGAATTTTTGTTCGAGAACCATAGCGTGTCGGTTCGGATTGGTTAAGTGACTAGGATCACGAGGACGTGATCGAATCTAAGTGGGGGAGAGTTGTAACACCCCATTTTTCCCCGTATATGATATTTAGGTATTTTTATTTGGATGTACGTTGTAAGGATAAAGGGGCACCAGACCACATTTTGGATTGCGGCGCGAAGGAAGGGGCTGCGGCGCGGAATTTCAAGCATTTTAGATTCAAAAGGCAGGTAAACAAGATACCAGATCGCGTTGTATGTCACAGCACGAGGAAGTGGGCTGCGGCGCGGCGATGCTGGCAAGCTTATTCCTGATTTTGTAATTTTAAGAGGGTTCGAGGGCATTTTGGTCATTTCGCGTGAGTGCCAGATTGGTATCTTAAATCCCATCCACTCATTTCATCTCTTTCATTTCTTTTTCCTTTTCTTTCTATTTTTCTCTCAAAACTTTAAAACCCCATTTGATTCAAAGTGAGATTTGGAAAGGAAGGAGCGGGATTCGATCTTAAGCGTAAGAGGCAACTTTGTTCTCCTCGTTTTTAGCTACAAGGTGAGACTAGCGTAAGCTCTAACTCCGAATTTCATATTCATGTTCATCATTCAAATTTAGGGCTTTTGATTATGTGTTCATAGATGGAACTCCACTAGTTGTTAATGGAAGATAATAACTAGGATTCGGGTTTATTAGTGATGAAGGCGGGTTTTGGGTTGGTTGATGATTTAGCCTTGTTTAGGGCTTTAAATTGAGTGTAATCACTATGATTAGTGATTATGGAAGTGTTGGAACTCATTTGGGTGTGTTTGGTTGACTAATTTTGAAATGGGTCAAATTAGGGTTTTGGTGTCAAATTGGGCAAGACAAGTGTTTAACACTTATGTTCGGGTTTAATTGGCTTATTAGGACCATTGTCACTAGTGTTAGTGATTATTGGTTAGTTTAGGCGCGGTTTGTGCTTGAAGGTGCATTTGGGTCGAGATTGCACTAGTTGTCAATTTGGGTTGGTTTGTAAATCCTCCCTAATTGTGTTGTTGTATTTGTGATATTTGAATAGGTACATTCCATCGGCGAGTTGCGGATTATTCGGTGGCATTCATCAAGGCGACAAGGTGAGTGTTAATATTCTATATGCATATGTATGTGTAGGATGGGTGCTGGTCGAGTGAAGTGATTCTCGGCTATAGAGCTCACTTCACATATAGGTGGATTTGATGGACTTGCGTATAGGTCCAATTAGCACGGTTGTGCATTTTGGTTGACCACCTTTGGCGAGGTGCACATTTTATGTGTACGTTATCACATGTGCTTGTGATGTGGATTACATAACCCCAATGGCGAAGGGTTGATATTGTGTTGTGGATTGGAATACCCCGATGATGTGGGTTGTGATTGGAGAAGTGGATCACGTGTAGATGAGGATTCACGATGACGCATGTAGTTCGGTCATCTTATCGGAAGTGAGTCTCGTGTAGTTCGGATTCACGATGACGCGTTTAGTTCGGTCATCTTATTGAGGTAGTGATCTCGTGTGGTTTCAGATTACTAAGGCTCTTGTAGTTCGGCCAACTTCGATGTTGTTGTGTTATTGAAGATAGTAGTCTCGTGTGGATGCGGATTTACTAAGGCTCGTGTAGTTCAACCAATGTTCATGTTGGTAATTTGTAGTCGATTCCAGTATTGGGATAAGGGGTTAACCTTGGACGTTTGTATATTGTTTTATATATTTTCGTATTGTTGTGATGTAGCTAACCCTCCAGGTGTAGCTTATTGGCGTTGTTCACATCATCGTTGGTGAACCTATATTTGTTGTTATTTTTAGCTTGTTGCTTAGTGATCGTACGGTATGCTTAGCTTAGCTTGCCTTTATGCTTGGATGCTCCGGTATGCGTTATTTGATTATTTGTGTGGCATATCCATTTTATGCATATATATGTATGTAGTATATTCTCACTCACTAAGCGTTAGCTTACCCTCTCGTTGTTTACATTTTTATAGATTTGCATGGAGGCGGTGGCTCAGGTAAGCGTGGGGACTAGTGCACTTGCGTAATTTGCTTTAGAAGATGTGCTTTTGGATCGATTAGGATTGGGTAGCGTATCCCCAATCACCATGCTTGGTTTTGTTGGACATTAAAATAGTCGGGTCGTGTTTGCCCGTTCGGACATTTAAACTATGTATTAAATGTTTTAAAAGTTTATTGAACTTATTATTGTATTAAAGATGTTTTCGGAAACATAATTGGGACATAAATATTAATGTGTTAAAGAAAAATTTTTACAGGCCGGTTTAAATACGGGTTGGGTTGTTTCGTTCTTCTCGTGCTCCTTCAGTTGTCTCGAGGCATAAGCAATGACTTTACCTCTTTGCATAAGAACACAACCATGCCCATTAATAGAGGCATCACAAAACACCATCATATCTTCAATTTCTTGCTCACTTCCCCAATTGAATTTAACATTTTTCCTCGTCAACCTCATTAAAGCAGAAGCGAGTTTGGAAAAATCTTGAATAAACCGACGGTAATAACCGGCCAATCCGAGAAAACTCCAGGCTTCCGTAGGCGTAGTCGGTTGCTCCCAATTCTCTATCGCTTCAATATTCGCCGGATCCACTTGAATCCCCTCTTTATTAATTATATGACCGAGGAATTGCACATCTCTTTGCCAAAATTCGCATTAAGAGAACTTGACATACAACTTCTCTTTTTGCAACATTCTCAGCACCTCACGCAAGTGATGTTCATGTTCCTTCATACTCTTAGAGTAAAGAGTATGTCTTCGGTGAACATAATTATCGATTTATCTAACATTGTTTGACACACCCGATTCATAAGGTCTATGAATGCCGCGGGTGCATTCGTAAGACCAAAGGGCATTACCACAAATTCGTAGTGCCCATATCGCGTTCGAAACGCCATCTTCTTGATATCCTCATCATGGATCCAGACATGATGATAGTCGGATCGCAAATCAATCTTAGAAAAACAACACGCCCCTTGTAATTGATCAAACAAATCGTCTGAGTTAATGGATAACTATTCTTGATCATCACTTTATTCAATTCACGGTAATCGATGCACATGTGCATACTACTGTCTTTCTTCTTCACGAACAACATCGTACCACCCAAGGTGAAGTACTCAGTACGGTGCATCTCCGTTGGTGCTAAGCAATACGGTGCCTTAGCAATAGGGGTAGCCCCCGGAACCAATTAAATGCGGAGTTTAACTTGCCCTTTTGGCGGAACACTCGCAATTGTAACACGTAATCTTACTGGAAGGCGGATTTGTATAATCACGATACAAATGGCCCCGTTGCCCACAATTAAAACATTAAGGGCCACCCTCTCCAGAACCACCCTTCTTTACGCCAACGAGGCTTTCCGTTGAACTTTTGGCTTTCTTGCTCGAAACACTAGTGGCCTCAAACTTCCTTTTACCCGAATTTTGATGCATGTGACTAAAACAGTTGGCCACATCAAATAGACTAGCGAAAAAATCCACATGACCAAGGCTAATCTTTTCATGCAAACTTTCATTCAGAGCTCCATGAAAACTTTCCATTAACAACCGATCAATCCCAACGTATTCGGGGAAAAATCGTGCCTTTTCCAAGAAAGTAGCCTTGACAGTATTCAGGTCTATAGACCCTTGTTGCATATTCCACAGCTCATTCCAAAACCTTGTAAGGTCGGCTTGAGTTGGGAATTCTTTGAAAAATTCATTTTTGAAATCATTCCAAGACAACCCAACGGTTGCTCTTCACCACATATCAATCCTATCGTCCAACCAAGTTTTAGCGGCTCCCCTCAACAAACTCGTAGCGAGCCTCATCTTTTTATCACTCGGGCATCCACTAGTTTGGAAGCACCCTTCGATTTCCGAAACCCACCTTGTGCTCTTTAATAGGTCTCGGTCCCCCTCATAGGTAGGAGGTTTAGTTAACATGAAGTTCTTGTAACTAAACTCCTTCTTGTTAGCATTATCTTGGACCCCGTGATCATGATGACCCTCTTCTTCACCGCCTTCGACTTGAGGTTTGGGAAACCTCGCTTCAAACTAGGCCTTAATCGCCGTTGAAATTTGTTCCTTAACAATGTTCACAAGCTCGTCATTAATTGCCTCACTGAAACCTTCCTTACCTTGTTGGTGAAAACTTCGGAATAGTTTTCCAACGCGGAATCAATCCTACTAGTCAAATCCTCTTCGGGACTAGGATTCCCTTGACTTTGTCCGCTTGTAACCTTCATGTTGAAGATTTCACAAGGTTAAATACATAGATAAAACAAATAAGATGCACCCCAAGACCCCACCTTGCTTGACATTTGTCGTACTTTGTTCACTTGACACGGTGTGCACCCGTAGTAGTGGTGGCCAAGCACTACTACAATTGCAGTACGTATCAAGCTCATTGATACCATGAGTTTCTTGCTCGATGTCATGCATACACAACATAATCAAACCCTAGTTAGTTCACCTATATACTAAGACACTAACTATTTCGGTCCAAACTACATTCACACAAGTCCCACAACATGATGCACCTATTCTAGTCTAAGTCTAGGCACCCATCTTACAGTCACCTAGATCCCTTAGACCATGCTCTGATACCACTTGAAAAACTCAACGTAAGTTTGTTAAAAAATCGACGAAAATGTTTTTTTTACAGAAGATCTTCGCGCAGCGCAAATTACTTGTGCGTCGTGCTTTTACACGTGTTTTTGAAATAGTTGTTTGAACTAGTCCCACACACCAGCACCAGCTTATTTTTACATCGCGCAAAGCCATGCAATAATACTATTTCTGGAGTCAGTAGCCAATCAACTGCTGAACTATTTCCAAATTTTTCTAAGTGTTGGTTTAACGACCCGATGTGCGTTAATAATGACCCAAACATGTTCAAACACCTTTATCGCTTCAAAATGGGTTCAAGTATAAATTTCAACAAAGTTAAATCATAAAGTGGGTTCGACAACCCGTTACAAGCAATGTGAAAATTTCGACCCAATTACATTTAACCACAACACAATGAGCATGATCGTCGGAATCAGGTCTTCAAAACACCAATTCCCACAAGCAAGTAAGCAAGCTCGCTAATCCAAATTCTTACCCTTGTCCTTAAATGCACTAGAATCTATAAAAAGATTTAACAATGAAGGGTAAGCAATACGCTTAGTGACTGTAACTATTAGACGCATACTTATATAACTCACTTACTTGCACACTCGTACACAAACCAATTATACAAGTCTAGCATTTCAATCTAACAAATTATCGCAACATCATGCTAGATAAACAAACAGAAAATATGGTTAGCAATAACAACACATAGCAATACGGATCCATATTCACACAAACACGGGAATGGTACTCTCAACGACCATCGGTACTCGCAACGACTATTAGTATACATGAACGCACAATGTAACACTAACACCAATTGGTGGTGTCAAACACACGAACTAAAATAACCAATGTAATTGGCTACACCTACCCATCACGCACATGTTATGGTGATACGAACGCACAATTTTCACCATAACACACGATGTGGTATCGATCACACGAACTTGAGTGAATCCCGTACATGGATAACACTCTAGTGAATTCTCATGCCCGAAAGTCACTAAGCCACATCACACACATAAGAAAATAAATTATATACATACACATATAATTATCCCACTCACCTCGGTCCTTAAAAGTAGTTAACAAGCTAAGCTCTGAATTAACCGATATGCAAATCACGTATGCAATTAATACACTTGACAACCTATATTAACTTAAGCTTGCAACCTATAACACCCACAATTTCAATTTCAATTCAAATTGCACTTAAAAACCAAAGTTAGGTCAAAACCCATGACCATAGTCACTTAATCACTAATAGCTAGTGATTAAGCTTCAACCTCACCAATTAGACAGAAAAACAAGTACTTAAATTACTGATATTTCTCGATTTACACATGTTTTACCTCGCAATAACTCCCCTGTTTCACTAGTTTTTGAGGATTATTGAGTTCGAAAGATGGACATTTGTGCAATTATTTTGTTTCAAGGCTAAAAACTCGTATTGGAGCAAAATTGACCAAAATCTAGCCAAATTAGTCAACCAAAGTGATAAAATGAGAATTCAGAAAGTGCAGTTATAAGGTGCGGCGTACCAAACTCCAGGTGTGGCACACCATATCAAAGGAATTTCAGGATTTCACATTAGAACATGAAGGAAGATTGGCACGTTATAAGGTGCGGCGCACCACCTACGCTGTTTTAGGTGCTGAAAATAACAAGTATAAAAGGAAAAATATTGGGTTTTCATGAAGAGAGCTGCAGTTTTATCTAGGTTTTCACCCTAATTTCATCATTTAGTAAGAGATTAAGGTAAATTTGAAGGATTAAGCTCAAGCTCAAGAAATTTTTGTGTTAGATCTACATCATTTCTTCAATTGGGTTGTAATCTCCATCTTCATCTTCATTGTTTTTCGTTTTCAATTGTTGAACATGAAGCTTGTTTATGCTATTCTGTCTTGGATTAGTGTAACCTTAGCCATACTTGGCTAATTTGATTGTGTTTTCTTATCTATGAAACTTTAATGTAAGGATTTGCCCCAAATCAATTAAATAAGTATTGTTTGAACGAAATGCTTGAGTAATTGTTGTTGAGTTAGCTATAGATCCATTGCTAGTTATTTTTTTGAAACTAATCTTGATTATATGAGTTGTTGCTCATTATTAAGTGATTTCTAATGAGATTCAATTTGTACTTCAACATGTTTGCATGATCTAGACAATCAAGGAAAGGAATACAAGTGATTGTGTCCTCTAATTGTATTGGTTTTCAAGGTGATCTTAGTCAAAACTAGTGGATCTTAGTTTTCTTAAGTGATTTTGATTACTAAGGGATTTTAAGTGATTTTAATCCAAGCATAATCTCAACGACTACTCTTGGTTCAACTTGATCTTGTGATTCAATGCTTATGTGAGTTTGCAAAGAGTATCTTGACTAAGGTTTAGTAGTGATGCTAAATAATTAATAGTTCAACAACAAATGTGATAGCAATTTAGGTAAAATGGGCAATCCAAACGCAAGGGTGGATTAGATAAGTGAACAATACTTAGTTATTTGATTTATAATTCGATATTTAGTTATTTTGCTTGTTATTGCAAGTCTTAGTTGTTAGTCAAAATCAATCAAACCCCCCCCCCCCCCCAATCAAACTAGGACAATTATTAGTATCATTATTCGATTGACCCTACTCTCTTGGGATGAACTTGAAATGAGTGCTTACATGAAAAGTGCTATAATGACCGGGACCAAATTTCTTGTTAGTTGTGTGTGCTTATTTGTAGTGTTTGAATCTTGTTATAAATTTAAGAGTTTGGCACAAAACATTCAAACTTTTTGGCGCCGCTACCGGGGAGTGGTGTTTTTAATTGGATTTTGATATTTGCTAGTAGTTGTTCGATCCTTTTGTAAGAATTTATTCTTGCAAAAGTTACTTTTCTTGTTTATTATATATTGTTGTGCGAAAAATGTTTTGTGGTTATTTTGTGATCTAGGTTAGGTGGTGTATGAAATTGCGGTCCAACAAGGATCAAATTTGTGAGAATCCACTATCCGAGCCGTAGAAAGCAATTCACGGTTATTATCGATCAAGGGACGAAAGGGTTATTAGATCAAATTTTGAAGCATTGCCTTTATATTTCGTCGATACAGAGGGAGAAAATTCATTTGGGGTAGAGCCTCAACTTCCTCAAGTTCCACCACCAATGGCGGATCATAATGATGTTCCAATATGGAACGCTCGCATCTTTGCACCACCGACGGTTGCACTTTCTATTAATAGGCCTCCAATCACGACCGATAATTGGAAGATCGAGGGAAATTTCACGACCTTATTAATGGATGTTCAATTCGAGGGAACAATGCAAGAAAACCCATATGATCATCTTAACGCTTTCAATGAGTTATGTGATTTGTATAAGTATAATGAGGTGTCCAAGGATGCTTTCAAGTTACGAGCATTCCCTTTTTCTATTACGGGAGATGCTAAGGATTGGCTTAAGAATCAACCATCGGGTTCAATTTCTACTTTCTAAGATCTTAGTGAAAAGTTTCTACATCGTTTCTATCCATCGATGAAAGTTGAGCGTTTGAAAATGGAAATCAACAGATTTAGTTAAAGAAGCGGGGAATCTTTACATGACGTATGGAGAAGATTAAAGAAGTTGTTGAGAGCTTGTCCTCAACACGATTTGAGCAAGAAAGAGCAAATTCACATATTCTACCGGGGTATTAATGAGCAAACAAGAGCTATCCTTGACTCTCTCGCGGGAGGAGTGTTCATGTATAAACACCTAAAGAGGCGGAGCCATTATTAGAGGACATGACCATTCATACTTTTCAATGGACTCCACCATAGAGGGATATTCCAAAACGAAGTGTTTCAGATGTCGATAGTGATGAGTATGGAGGAGTTACTCTAGCATCCTTGTCTAATCAATTCCAAACATTCGGTAAAGAGATCAAGAAGTTTCAACAAACGGTTGTTGCAATGCAAGTGGGATGTGAAAGATGCGAGGATCCTCACCTTACAAAAGATTGCCGTCAAGTTGCCCAAGTCAATGTCGATAATTTACCAATGATGACTGAGGCTCAAGATAACTATGCGGGGTACATGAAGAAAGGAGACTTGACTATTAGTGACGTTCTGGGCAACCAAGGTTTTCAAGGAAACACGGGTTTCCAAAGAGGTAATTCATCAGGTTACAACAACAATTTCCAAAACCAAGGCTACCAAGGAGGTCAAAAGCAAGTATCTTTCAATCTTCAAGGAAACCGACCACCCGGATTCAACATCAACAACCGAAACAATAACTACAATCCAAACCAAGGTTACAACCAACAACCTTACAACACTAACCAACAACCTTACCCAAATTCCAACCAACAAAAATTTAACCAAAATCAAGGTTACAACCAAAACCAATTCTAACAACCTATTCAACAACAAGTAGAGGAGAAGCCATCCATTGAGGATATGCTAATGAGTTACATGAAGAAGGCGAAAACCAATGAAAGTTTGTTGAAACAAGAAACTGAGTTAATCAAGCAACAAATGTGAAATCAACAAGCATCAATTCAAAACTTAGAACGTGATTTAGGACGAGTTGCAAACCTTTTATCAGAGAGACCACCTAATACTCTTCCATCCAACACACAAGTCAACCCAAATAACAACAAGCATGTCCAAACCCTAACCGAGTATGTCAATGCTATCTTAACCCGGAGTGTTTGGAAACTCAATGAACCAACTCCTACATCAAAACCACAAAAACCTATGATATCGACTAAATAGTCACGTTTTTACCCCCAATATTAGCCCCATTTATGATAAAGTAATTGACTTTATTATCTAAAAAAGCATTTATTTACTTCATTTGGTAGATTATGTCATTACAAAGGCTATGTTTCAAGAATCACTAAAAACAAATGAAAAACGAGGAAAAACTAGTAAAATCGGCTAAGACGATTAACTCGCATTTAAATAACTTATTTTATAATTTCTGGAAAAGTTTATTTACTTAATCTCATGTTATAGTATATTTAATTACAAACTCGTGGGCGCAAGAATCATTAGAATCGGAGCTAAAACGAAGATTCTAGAGAGAAAACGGTGAAAGACCAGAAATCAAGTTACGATCCAGTGAATTCAGCAAACTAGGGCAGGCCAAATGGCTTGCCAAACGGCCTACCACTATGGAAAACGACCTGCCACACGGGTCAAGCAAACGGGTACAGCAAACGGGCAAGGCTGACAAACGGCCCCTGCAAACGGCTTGTCAAACAGCCTGCCAGCCGTTTGCAGGCAAAAATTCAAGTCCATATTGATTAAATGCTTGGAATAATCTAGAATATGCTTGCTCTCCAAGGTCACCTTGGCCACCAAGTTCTCAAGATGCTTTGCTTGGTCACCAAGCCCATTTATTTACAACTTTGCCATCAAGCCTTTCCTATAAATAGGTGGCTCATCTCACCATTTTAACACACACCATTCTTCACTTCTCTCTCTAAATATCTCCCTATTTTCGCTCTCTAGTGATCAGTAGGAGATTAGTTCTCTCTACTTTCTCTTTCTAGATTTTAGAGAAAGAAAAGTACAGAGATTAAGAAAATAATTATCTCTCTATTGTCGCTCTCTAGTGATCAATAGGAGATTAGTATGTAGTTAATAGTAGAAGCTATCAAGCATTGTAATGCTAAGGATATTATGAAGAAATACAAGTGTTATTATGCCCACATTATTCGGTAACATCTATCCTTTCTTTTATTAATTTATTATAATATTTTTGTTTGATGTTTGTGATTTATTAATATTAGAAATGCTTGTTGCCATGATGTGTGGCTAATTGCTTGATTGTTTGCCATAATTTAATAATGTTAGTTAGGGATGATTATAGTTTCGTATTCACTTTCTGTCTATGATATTAAACCTCGTTATTATCGTCCTTCCACCAATAAACGTGATTAAAACCTTTTATAAAGTCGACAATTATTAGATAATTAATTATATGTGTTTATACATTGGTCAAGGTATGAACCCATCGGAAATACTATAAAGTACATGGGGAATTACCATAGAACCAGATCAAGACATTGGTCAAGAGTATAAGACTTGAGGAAATACTGTTGCAACAGTAGAGTACAGTGATGATGTACTATAGGACCACTTGAGCATGGTTAAGGTTAGAAGCTATGGAACCACTATAAGTCTACTACATGGTGGATAACTAAGGGATTTATTGGGTAGAGTTAAGTAAGGGCTGGTTCAAATCATAAATGGGAATTTTATGTACTACAGTACAAACTAAGCTTATAAATCTTTAAGGATGACTGAGAAATATCAGAGGTTCTAATTTGTCTACAAACCCTTAGATTTTACCAAACCATTGACAGAAAGGGATTCGAAACACAATCATAACCACTCACTTGGGTGATACACTAAGGTGTTAAGAAAGGTTAGATATTATCTATACAAGGCTTTGCTACTTTATTCGTGCGCCCAAGGTAAGCATTGCATCCAAGATGGGCTGCTTATATCCTTAAACCGGATAAAGCGTCGGGAGTCGAGCATAGTCCATCCGATCAGAATCACGATAGCCTAGTTCCTTGTGACATGCTAATCGAGAAATCAATTAGTAGGGAATCTAGTGTTTACACCAAGGTATACAACCAACAATATCCACCATACCCTCTGTACAATAAATAGAGAAAATCAAATCTATTACAAAAGAAAATTTTATTCACTGTTACAATACCCTTGTCAACTATGAAGAAATATACAGAAGTCTATCATTCTACCCAAAAGAACAAATATAACTTATGGATCAAAAGCCATAATACTACCAGAAGCCTCATTACTTACAGTATATGAATATTTTAGCCTAGGGCTTACAGATTGCATCTATACAAAGAAATAAAAAAATAAACTCAATGTTCGGTCTTTTTCCTAAATATTTCATACAAGCACTTCACCAATATGCAGAAAAAATTGCCAAAGAATAATCCATTTTCTTGAAAACATACAACATCTATCCATGCTTTTAAGGAGAGAAGCTACAAGTAAGCTTTGCAATCATCAAATTAGGAATTAGTAATGAAAACTATTCGCCGATCCCACAAATTGAAGATAAGGAAATAATCCCAGAAAAATAATGGCCAACTATATATTGAATTACAAAGGACTTTGTGAGCATTCACAAAACATCTAACCCAGTTCAAGAATCATATACAAGAGTATACAACAATAGCCCAAGAAAAATGATGACTGAAGCCCAAGACAAAGCAATAGCAGCATTCGAAAGACCCTTTATCGATTTACACGCAAGCATGAAGACTCTAGAACCTGCAAGATGAAGTATTTATGAGTTAATACAAGGCATGAGACATCATAAATGTAATTACTGTATGAACAAATGCTCATCAACAAAGGAATCAGCAAAGGACGATAGCTCATTTGAAAATTTTCTAGAAGATAAGGAGCACGGTAATGTAAAAAAATTGAGTAATAGTATAAAGTGTTTACGCTCAATTGTAATAATGTGAATAGTAAGTAGTACTGTGTAATAGGTTACTGTGTAATGGAGTAATAATGTAGTGATATTGTGTAATAGACTAATAATGTAGCGTTAGTATGTAAAACTCATCTATAACAGGTGTACGTATCCATATTTGTAATCAAGCTTTTAAATAATCAATAACACGTTTGTTTTATTTGACTTTTGATCTTAAGCATAAGCTCAAAGAATTGTTGAACTTTTAAATTTTTGAATAGCAATTCGCATTCTCCATATACTCAAAATAATCCAAACCAAGAAGGAAATTTACTCAACAAAAAGCAATATCCGTTCCAAAAGATAAATTCAGGTATGGAAACTCTGTACTTTGGTCTTACTGATTACTATAATTTGCAATATCATGTTATAGGACTAATTAATAATCGAATAGCAATAATATTAATAGATACGGGATCACGTCAATCATTATTAACAAAAAAATTTAGAAAATGAAAAAAAGATATAAGTTAACAACACAAAAAAAAAACAAGTTTCTTAGGATCATCATATGTAATAAAAGAATACGTTATTATAAATATAGTATTGTCTGAAACCTTACAATTGAAAAAAAAATAAAAATATTAGATAAAAAAAAACCTCGTTAAAGTATTATTTGGAACAGATCTTATATATCAATTTAATAATTTCGAAATAGATAAGGAAAAAATATTAATCAAAATAGGAAATACTTGATATATAATTCCTAGATTAAAATTAATAAAATTTAATATTACATTTCTTCTATAAATGGAGAAAAATAAAGATATATTTACTTATATAAATACACAAGAAACAGAAGAAGTATATAGTTCTGAATTATTAATAGAAGCAGAAAAAATAAAAGAAATAGAGAAAAATAGTAAAATCAACATAAAAGAATGTCAAGGACTAAAACAAACACTATTTAAGAACCTATTGTGACACCCCCAAATAGGGCCTGGGGTATTTGTGACTAATTATATCAAATCACAATTGTATAAACGAGAACGACTCTATATGAGATGTTATATTGAGTTTTGCAGTGGAAGATAAATAGGTTACATTGTATATAATGAACAACACATTAAATGTCTTTAATTGATATGATATGTAGTAAAGACTCCAAGCATAGCAAGCAATCATCATCAATTTAGCAAGTGTAAGTCTTTCAAATAATCCATGAATGACTCGTTGAAATGTTGCTTTCAATTAGCAAATACACAGCGGAAGCATTATGTAGGACCTGAGAATAAACATGCTTTAAAGTGTCAACACGATGTTGAGTGAGTTCATAAGTTTATCATAAATAATGATTTCAGTAATAGATATAGACCACAAGATTTAGTTTATAAAGTTGATCTCATAGGGACCAAAAAGTAAAGTTGATCTTACAGGGGCCAAAAAGTAAAGTTGATCTCGCAGGGACCAAAAAGTAAAGTTGATCTCGCGGGGACCAAAAAGTAAAGTTGATCTCACAGGGACCAAAAAGTAAAGTTGATCTCGCAGGGACCAAAAAGTAAAGTTGATCTCGCAGGGACCAAAAAGTAAAGTTGATCTCGCAGGGACCAAAAAGTTATGCCAGTTCGTGATATTTAGACTAAACATTTCAAAGTTTGCCCCGTGACAAGTTGTACTATCCTTGTCAGTTTGAGTGGGGACTTGCAGGACATAGCCAGATATCACGGTTTAATAGTTGGTACTTGTGTTTAACATGTAAAACAGTTATAAAAGTTGCGCATTATTCTCAGCCCAAAAATATATGTGAAAAGGGAGCTATGAAAACTCACGAAAAATCAGTTTTAGTATTTGTATTCATTTCATAAAAACAGTTATAAAAGTAGCGCATGTATTCTCAGCCCAAAAATGTAAAGGGTAAAAGGGAGCATATGAAAACTCACTATATGATACGATAGTTTGTAGTAAATATGTGTATAATGGCACTGAACAAGTGCAGAGTTGTCCTCGGAATCACGAACCTATATCAAGTATATATATTAACACATATACTCGTAATCGAACAAGTTTATATATATTATTTCATTTTTTATATATTTATATATATATACTTATATATATACATTTTATGTATAAGTATTTGTTTGATAAAATAATTTTAATAATTATAATGAATAAAGAGTTGTATTATTTTGTAATAATAATCATAATAATATTCATAATGGTAATGGTAATATTCATAATAATTACGATACTAAAAATAATAATAACTTTAATAAAAATGATAATTTTACTAAAATGATGTTTTCAATATAAATGTTAAAATGATAGTTTTTATATTAATACTACTTAAGGATAATACTAGTAATGATAATAATATTAGTAATAATGATAATAATAATAATCTTACTTGTAAATATAACTATGATTACTAATACTTAATAATAATAATAATAATAATAATAATAATAATAATAATAATAATAATAATAATAATAATAATAATAATAATAATAATAATAATAATTATTATTATTATTATTATTATTATTATTATTATTATTATAATTATAATTATATTCATAAATGGTAATTAATATTTGTATTAGTAATAATAATAATAATAAAAATGATAATATTAATAATAATAATAATAATAAAAGAAAAGCTACCTTATAAGCCTTCTACAAAAAAATGGCACAAATCGGGTTCGAACCCGAGACCTCTCGCTCACTTACTAACACCCTTGACCATTACTCCATTCATGTTTTTCTGTTAGAATACGAAACCTATATATTATAACCCGTTTGTAAATCTGTTTCTATTTCTTCTTCTTCTCTATAAATCAAATTCGACCAAACTCCATTAAACAATAAATACAAATTGGTTTTGGGATTTAACATAAATGAATTAAGTTTGGAATTAACAGAAAAAGAAAAGAAGAAAAAAATAAAAAATATCAAGAGTTGCTGCTGCTGCTGTCTACGGTTTTCAAAAAAAAAAAAATTTGATTTCGATATTAGGACATTTTGAGACCTTGATTCCTTCTTGAAATATTTTCCAAATCAATCCTAGAAACTGTTTGAACCCTCAATTTAAACGAAATCAACACAATTACAAATTTTGTGATGAACAATTTTGTTAACTTTTTAAAAAATAACTTTGACTCGAAAATTAAGACTCGATATGAAAAATTGGAAGTTGAGCTTTTGCAGATTGTTTGAGTAATAATTTCTAACATGACAACATTTATTGATTTTAAAATTGATTCGATTTTGAATTTTTGGCCAAAAAGAAACAAAACAGGGACCGACGGCTTAAAAAAATTATATATATATCTGTTCTTCAATTTATATTGCAGATGATGAATTTTATAACATTATTGTGGTCTATAGAAACAAAATCCAAACCAGTAGAGAAATTAAAAATATATCATGATCAATTAAAAAAATAAAAAGGCGGACATAAGATCATGATTTATAAAAAAAAATATTAATAACAGTTCACCATTTTAGAGAAAATTAAAAGCAGATCATGTTTTAATTAAAATAATTAAAAAGCAGATTTTAAAAAAATATACATGATTAGTTCAATGTTTTTTGACTTTTAATTGATATTAATAATTAATAAATATACTAATTATAATAATACTATAAATATTATTAATAAATAAAATACTAATAATAATATAAATAATAATGGTAATAATAATAATAATAATAATAATAATAATAATAATAATAATAATAATAATAATAATAATAATAATAATAATAATAATAATAATAATATTAATGAAAATATTAATAATAATTTTAATAACAAGTATAACAATGATAATAATAATATTAGTGATGATAATACTAATAATAATAATAATAATAATAATAATAATAATAATAATAATAATAATAATAATAATAATAATAATAATAATAATAATAATAATAATAATAATATAAATTATGTTAATGATATTAATAATCATATTAATCATAATAATAATAAATGATAAATGATAAAAATAATAATTTTGATAATAATAATAATAATATTAATATATCAAATTAATGCGTAATTATTTACAAATAATTGTTTGTGAGTCATCGGAATCAGTCGCGGTTAAATCGAATTATGTAAAGATTTTGTTTAAATTAACTCGGAAATTTCCGGGTTGTCATAGTACCTACCCGTTAAAAGAAATTGCGTCCCAAAATTTAGTTGTTACCATTAATCGGCGTTGTTCGTACATAGACGAGGATATTTACGTTTTATTTGGTCTTCACGTTCCCAGGTATACTCGGGGCCTTGCGTGAATTCCAACGGATAGAATATTATTTTGTTTCAAGAGTCTGAATCATACAAACCATAACTTCTACAGGTTCTTCGATGAAGTGTATTTTATCATTAATGCGAAGGTTATATAAAGGATTAACAAGAGTGTCATTTGACTAGGTTATCCTCAAAAGGGATGATGGTGTTATACAAGCATTTCAGTAAAGTGAACACATGAAATGTGTTATGAATAGTATTGAGCTCATTTAAAACTTTGAGTGTTTATGCCACAATATTAGGGCAAACAAAACAGAGAGTAGTTCATGAAAATTACAGTCATGAAATTTGATATAGATTGTCATTATTGATAGCAAGAATATTTTAATGATGAATATGAGTTGAAAAATAGAGTTTTATCTCCTTTGAATAATATGGATAAAATGATTCGGTTATAGGAAGAGTATAAACGAAGCTATCGTAAAAGAGTGAATGAGAAAATTAAATGTTCGACTTAACTTTTGACAGGGTTAAAGTTGATTTCTGGAATTCAATGGATGTAAAGAAATCTTCGCAATCTTTATAAGATTCGATTCTCCGGTAATTCAGGAATTTGAGATTTTCTTTGATTAAATGGGGTAAATTATCTCGATTGCTGTGTTTGGAATTTTGCTATAAATTAGCTTCTTCCGTTGCATTATCTTCACCACTTCTATACTTTCTATCTCGATTCATACTTCCAAAAATTGTGAAAATGCTCCAACCAGTTCTTATCCTGGATATTTTTCTGACTATTGTTTATGTCATTCTTCTTTTTCATCTACCACTGGAGGAATTTATTTTCTTCTACTATTACCTTGGGGTTATAGTGTTTTTAGTTC
The DNA here is from genome assembly GCF_046630445.1 of Rutidosis leptorrhynchoides. Lineage (NCBI taxonomy): Eukaryota > Viridiplantae > Streptophyta > Magnoliopsida > Asterales > Asteraceae > Rutidosis > Rutidosis leptorrhynchoides. The sequence continues at coordinate 415,086,493 of NC_092333.1, forward strand.
TCCCGTGTCTTTATATTGCTATACGCATTGATATATACGGTTTGTAATTTCGGTATCGTTATCGGGCTTTATATTTTCCCTTATATGTTGGAGCTCTTTGCCTCTTTATTCTCTTCTCGACTCTAAGTAAAGAGAGTAGTGGTCCATAATTTGTAGGTATGAAGTTTCGAATGAACATAATGTTCTAAGTAGAAAGGAATGTAATATCATGATTTGATTTGTTAAATTACCGGAATTACTGAGGATAGAACTATCAAGAATATATTTTCTTGATATGTTCAGAGGTTAAGTAGAATGTAAGAGTAGTGTAACATGGAAAATGATGATTATAAAGTCTATGAATCATCATCTTCCATTAAAATTTAGCATGACCTACTGTAATATAATCACGTTGGCCTGACGTCATTATATTATACTAACTCATACTTTAATTCCCAACACTTCTTCAAAATATTTATAATTTAAACTTGTATGTTACAGAATATAGAAACTAAACAGTTTCCTTTATGACGTAATAAAGATATCGTAAAGAGATAATTAATTGCGGACAAGAATCGTTATGAAGATATCTTCAGAAATATAGAGGATATTTATAACGAAAGATACGATAATATCTTAGAATTTCTAATATTGAAGGATGATAAAGAAGATTTGTCCGTAAAGGTTTAGAGTCAGGAGCAAGGTATTCGTTAATGACTTCAGCAGATACTGAATCAAATGGATTCTTTGAAGGCAGGTTTAGTCTTTGTGATTTGTCCACAGCCTCCTTCATAGTTTGCTCAATCCGTTTTCCAGTTCCAAATCTGAGCTTATACCATTCTTTATTATCAAACTTTTGGTCATTAAGACCATCTATAGCTTTTGTTGTTTCCTCTGCATTTAACGCTACCATATCTGAATCATCGGTTATTAATCCGAGATGGTTTCAAGAAATTTTATTTTTAGATGATTAAACGCTGATTGTAATCATCAATGGATCTAATGGTTGACGAATAGGCGTTGTTGATTTCAAAAGTAATGAATGATAATTTCGGTGGTTTGATGTGAAAATTCATCGCAGAATACGAATGAATATAATTCATGAATGTAGTGATCTTTAGGAAGATAATACTTGCTAAAGTTTTACTTGGATTCTTATATGTCAAAATTAGAATATGTAATTGAATTTTTGAATGAAAACGGGTTTTCTTCGGTGAACATATACATATATATGTGGATGTAAGTAGAATATTTACTAATTATTGAATCAGAATTGAAGAATGTACAATGTAACATATTAATGTGAAATATAAATATTTCTCGGGTATTACCTACCCGTTAAAATATTTTCACAATTAATAGTTTGTACAAAAGAGTTTTTAATTACAATCTTTATGAAGATATATATTCATATATATATTCTTCAGATGTAATCATGAATTTAATGAGTTAATATAAACTCATTAAACTCATTTAATGATAATAATAATAATAATCTTACTTGTAAATATAACTATAATAACTAATACTTAATAATAATAATAATTATTATTATTATAATTATATTCATAAATGGTAATTAATATTTGTATTAGTAATAATAATAATAATAATAAAAATGATAATAATAATAATACAAGAAAAGCTACCTTATAAGCCTTCTACAAAAAAAAAAAAATGGCACAGACTGGGTTCGAACCCGAGACCTCCCGCTCACTCACTAACATCCTTGACCATTACTCCATTCATGTTTTTCTGTTAGAATATGAATCCTATATATTATAACCCGTTTGTAAATCTGTTTCTATTTCTTCTTCTTCTTCTCTATAAATCAAACTTGACCAAACTACATTAAACAATAAATACAAATTGGTTTTGGGATTTAATATAAACAAATTAAGTTTGGAATTAACAGAAAAAGAAAAGAAGAAAAAAATAAAAAATATCAAGAGTTGCTGTTGCTGCTGTCTACGGTTTTAAAAAAAAAAATTGATTTCGATATTAGGACATTTTGAGACCTTGATTCCTTCTTGAAATATTTTCCAAATCAATCCTAGAAACTGTTTCAACCCTCAATTTAAACAGAAACATCAACACAATTACAAATTTTGTGATGAAAAATTTAGTTGACTTTTTAAAAATAACTTTGACTCGAAAATTAAGACTCGATACGAAAAATTGGAAGTTGAGCTTTTGCAGATTGTTTGAGTAAATAATTTCTAACATGACAACATTTATTGATTTTGAAATTGATTCGATTTTTATTTTTTGGCCAAAAAGAAACAAAACAGGGATCGAGGGTTTAAAAAAAATTTTATAGATATATATATATATATATATATATATATATATATATATATATATATATATATATATATATATATATATATATATATATGTTCTTCAGTTTATATTACAGATGATGAATTTTATAACATTATTGTGGTCTATAGAAACAAAATCCGAACCAGTAGAGAAATTAAAAATATATCATGATCAATTAAAAAAATAAAAAGGCAGATATAAGATCATGATTTATAAAAAAATATTAATAACAGTTCACCATTTTAGAGAAAATTAAAAGCAGATCATGTTTTAATTAAAATAATTAAAAAGCAGGTTTAAAAAAAATATACATGATTAGTTCATTATTTTTAACTTTTAAATGATATTAATAATTAATAAGTATATTAATTATAATAATACTATAAATATTATTAATAAATAAAATACTAATAATAATATAAATAATAATGGTAATAATAATTAATAATAATAATAATATTAATGAAAATATTAATAATAATAATAATAACATGTATAACAATGATAATAATAATATTAGTGATGATAATACTAATAATAATAATAATAATAATAATAATAATAATAATAATAATAATAATAATAATAATAATAATAATAATAATAATAATATAAATTATGTTAATGATATTAATAATCATATTAATCATAATAATAAATGATAAATGATAATAATAATAATTTTGATAATAATAATAATAATATTAATATATCAAATTAATGCGTAATTATCTACAAATAATTGTTTGTGAGTCCTCAAAATCAGTCGCGGTTAAATGGAATTATGTAAAGATTTTGTTTAAATTAACTCGGAAATTTCCGGGTTGTCATACCTATGGAGAAAAAATATAATATATTTAGAAAAGATGGAATCTGAAACATCTATAGAAATATCTGAAGCTAAATAAAAACTAAATTTACCCATAATAGAAAGAAATAATATAAATAATAAGCTAAGAGAGATACCTCGAGAAAAAAGAGCAAAGATTTCATATATACATATTGGAAGAATACAAATAGTGCTAAAATCAACTTATCTAACACGAATTGATTCCCCAATAGAGTTAATAATTATGGAGAATAGAATAAAAAAATCAAGAAGAATCGATAATAGGTATTATTCAAGGAAATTTAGGATATACTACAATAAAATTTGAAGTTGCCTTACAATATGGAATACCCCTAGATACAATAAATTTAGATAACTCGGTAGGAATAGCTTTTAATTTCAAAAAAATATTTAATGGAACAAGGAGATGACCCTTTTAGTATTTCATATGCAGCAGGATATGCCCTTAGTAACTCAAATCATTCAATAGAGTTTAAGGATATAGAAAGAATTTCAATAGATGAAATATCTGAAAAAACTAGTACTCAAAAGAGAACGCTTAAAAAGAAATCTCTAGCTATACTAGAAAGAAATAATCAATCAAGACGAATGAGTTCTTCTAGAGAAATCCAGATAGAAAAACCATTGGTTATAGGAGCACACAATAATAAAGAAAATAATAAGAATAAAAAATAATATAGAAGAAAGTATAAACCTACTAAAAAGTCAAGTATCTGCTCTACAAATTTTAGCAGAAGGAATAAATGAAAAACTGTGAGTTCTAAAGTACAAATGAATTGTTCAATCTCTAATAAAGTTAGAGAAGAATGTCTAAAACTAGTGAAATGACCCTTGGAATCACGGGTTTGTTTAAACGAAACAGTGTAATGATATGTTTTAGATATTAAGTGAACGTACATAAAGTCATTTAGTTTAATGACCCGTGGAACCACAGAATCCGACTAAAAAACTCGTCAGCTGAACATTTCATCAAACACCTAAAATGCATATTAAACAATCCACATCCAATCATAAGAGATAATATTGGTTGTCATTTTATTTTAAAAGTGTGAATTAAAATATAAATTAGAATTGGTTTCCTTCTGTCTACCTTTTATACCTTCTCGTACTCAATTCAAAATAATTTATTAAAATAATTCAAAATTAATTAAAATAATTATAAATAAGATTTAATAATAATAATTAATTAATAAGATTTAACTTTAATTCAAAATTATTTAAATTAATGACATCACCCACCATGCTTAGATTTTTTTCTTTTATTTTTTGATTTTTTTAACAAAAGAATTAGCCCAATTATGACATCATCATTATAGGATTTTAATAGAAACTATAGATATAGATGGTCTAGAATAAAAACCCTACAAAAACAATAATCGAATTAGAAATGTTAAAAGAAGAATTCATAAAAAAACCCTGAAAATATTCTAGCAAAAGTTAGTATTGCAAGAATAGCCAAACAAATAAAATATAATCAAATACACGGAGCTTACTCAATTTACGAGTTAAAATAATGGGTTCAAAAATACAAATTAGCTATTTAGAATATAATACTTTTTAAAAAGGGTTAATAGATAAAAAATGAAAAAGTATTTCTAAAATAAATAGAATTATAAAGATATTAAATGAAAATTTGAAAGAGAAAAAATATATTTACATCAAATAGACGAAGATATTCATGACTATATGGAAACAAGTAGAAGAATTCGATTTTTAACAATGAATATAACACATTATCAAAGTTTTATTAATTTACATCTTGATGGAATTAAAAATATTTCTACTAACCCAACTAAAACAACTTGCTAAAATATAAAAATAACAAAATAAACACATTTATTACTAGTAAAAGTCGTCAAAGACGAACACATTTATAGTTCTTAATTCTAAAGAGAAAAAAATTAACACGGAAACCCTATCTACACAAAATTGAATGTTAATTCTAAGTAATAAATGATAAGTGACACATATCATCCTCTACCTATTAATCAAATTTATTCATATATAACATATATGAATTAAAATCTCTAAAGCTTGACTCTCACTCTTAAAATGCATAAGTTTATTAAAATCTCTTACTATTGATGCTGTTTGAAATCCTGGTATAATATCACAATAAAACTTTTTACACTTTTCCTTTTAAAAACAGCAGTACGGGATCACCCAGTGGGGGACTTAATTTGTGATATCATGTTATAGGACTAATTAATAATCGAATAGCAATAATATTAGTAGATTCAGGATCATGTCAATCATTCATTGACGAAAAATTTTTAGAAAATGAAAAAAAATATAAGTTAGCAACACCAGAAGAAGCAAGTTTCTTAGGATCAACATATGTAATAAAAGAATATATTATTATAAATATAGTATTGTCTGAAACCTTAATATTGAGAGAAAAAAATATTAGAAAAAGAAAACCCCGTTCAAGTATTATTTGGAACATATCTTATAGATCAATTTAATCATTTCAAAATAGATAAGGAAAAAATATTAATCTATTGTTCCATTTGTAAACTGCTAACTTTAGCGGTAGGTTGAATGCAAATGAACATGAGGATTAGGAAAGGGATGATCACAAGATGAATAATTCCATGTTAGTTTTTGTATCCGGCATTTGCAAATTTTTTTATTTTGTTTTGGATTGTACATGGTGCTTAAGATGCCTCATAAGTAAAAAGATGAGTGAATTGCACTTTTTGTATAAGTTTTATTTGTTAATTTAAATAAAGTGAATTTGTACATAAGTTATATTCAATTCTTAAATGAGAGTGAATTGGTTTTTCTTTGTTGTTGACTATTTGGTGTGGGATTCCATTATGTTGGTCTTAAATTTATGAAATCTACATTTTTAAATTGGTTCAGGTGGGGCTACTATAGGCAAGCATTCAAATTTTAAATGTAAGTTTTATGATACCATTTATTGCTAAGTTTTATGATATGTTGACAATTATTATTCATAATTGAGTATAATATAATTGGTGTTGGTTTAAAACAACTGATAACAAGTTAATTCATTACAATTAATTAGTTTATCGAGTGGCTTCATTGACTTGCACACCCGGCCATCAAAATTGTGAAACAAAGGTCTTATGGGCCGATCTCTCTAAAGTTTTATTAGCTTACATATAAATAATCTTTTATCTTATATATATATATATATATATATATATATATATATATATATATATATATATATATATATATATATATATATATATATATATATATATATATATATATAGGAATAGGAATAGGAACTAGTTAAATGACCCGTAAAATTACGGGTTTATTCAGAAAAACATACATAATAGATCTTTTGTATATTAAGCAAACATGTGGTTGATATAGAAATTTAGTATATATATATATATATATATATATATATATATATATATATATATATATATATATATATATATATATATATATATATGGATCAAATGAGAACCATTTTTAGAATGAGAACTTTGAGAACTAAGGTAGTCGATCAAAAGTGGGACGCGGCCGAACAAAAATTATTCTAGTCGAACAATTTTTATTTTTTGTCTTTTAGATGCATTGTTTGCTTGGTTCTACATTTAATGTAGAATATGATGTAGAACATACTGTTCTACACTTGTTCTTCATCAATTTTCATCAAATTAAGTTACGATTTAGATTTAGGGTTTTAGGGTTTAGGGTTTAGATTTTAGGGTTTAGGGTTTGGATTTAGGGTTTAGAATGAGTTTTTTACACAAACGGTTTAGAGTTTAGGGTTTAGGGTTTAGGGTTGAGGGTTTACGGAGTAAACCCGAAAACCCAAAACCCTAAACCCTAAACTCTAAATCGGGCTAAATATAGAAATTTAGTATATATATATATATATATATATATATATATATATATATATATATATATATATATATACTAAATTTCTATATCAACCACATGTTTGCTTAATATACAAAAGATCTATTATATATGTTTTTCTGAACAAACCCGTATTTTTACGAGTCATTTAACTAGTTCCTATTCCTAATTCCTATTTCTATTCCTATTCGTATTCCTAATCCTAATACTTCTAAATCACGTATTTTTCGAGCAATATGATTGGTTAAACTAGATGGTTAAGCATAGTAGAAACCAAACTAACGTCCGAATCGACCCACATTTTTTTGGGTGTCCAACCACATACTTTTTACTACAGACTAATGTAGACTCCCAACAACTTTCTCTCTCTTCAAAATTCAGAATAAAATACAGACTAATGTCCGATCGATCCTGACCTATTCTCGGTGTATTAGGCAACACCACCATCAACAATAAATCTGTATCGAATCTCCGAACATGTTGGTACCATTTTTGTTGCATCATACATAGCAACACGTGCTCTAGGGTTTCCCTAAAAATGAGAGTTGCAAGTCACGATGTTGTGTTTGTAATCGCTGCAACGTGATTAATGATGTTGTGTTTGTAATCGTGACCATATATTTGTTTAATGTGCGGTAATCATTCATCGTCTATGTCAAGGTATGTTCATATGGTGTTTCTAATGTGGATGCTTTATTGTTGAGTGGGTCTTTCAATGTTTCAGGTATGTTTTAATTTTATTTTATATTTATATATTTTGCAGATGCTTCGCTGATGTTTGTCACGGCCTCATGATGAGAGGATTGACCCTTGTCCTTGTCTTCAAGACGGGACAACTTTCGACCAATTTTTAGGATGTTTTCATGAATCACACTATTTTGTCCCTGTGTGGAGATGGAACAAAAGTTGGGTGGGTTTTCAAGAGAAGGGTCATGGACCTGTTTGGTCGATGCTCTGCATATTGGGTATAGAGAGTCTTGAGTGGAAAGGTGAAAGGGAGATATCATCCCAACATATGCGAAAAGTTTGGTCAGGTGGAGACCATACGGAACATACATATAAGAGTTTTGACCTGCATGTTGTATTCTAGATGCCATAAAATATGCAACATTTACTTTGGATGAGTTTAAGAGACACCATAGAAGCATAATCTCATTTGCATCAAGTCGTTTAAGTAGTTCACCATTTCCATAAACATTTGCAGTGATGATCTATTACCAAAGATCATACATTGAAGCAAGACGACGACGAAGAAATCCATCTTTGTTGATGAACTCGGGTTAAAATGTTCCAGTACACAATATGTCAAGAACACTATTCAGGGAATTCATCAAATGAATTTGGGTTTAGGAAGAATGTTCGTCCTTCATTTGGAACATCCATGATATTTCCAAATTCTTCAAAAGACAAAGAATAATTCTTTCCATAAAGAGAAAATAAAATGTTCTCATTATTTTGTGAAAATTAAAGGTTTTCATAGAATTCTTTGATGTGAAGAGGGCAAAGTAGTCCTCTTAGATTGAGGAAAGCATCCCACTTGATATTTGAGAGGTTTTCAAGAGAATATATAGATAGATGATGTGTGAGTACTTCTCTACCTTCAACAATGGATCTCATGTTGAGATTAAGCTTTGTTTGCAGAAAAATTTTGGATAAGAAGTGAGGGTAATAGGTTTGGTTGATTGTGTTTGTCTTTATAGTGATTCAGTGAATGCTATAGCCTTTTATTGAATTCTAGCAAGTTTGGTGAGGTAGGTAGAATAATCAATTTGCATTTTAGTATGTGTTGATTATTTAGCTCGTGTAAGAGAGTTAAGACAAATTAACATGTTAGACACTTTGTGGTCGATCCCATGGTCGACCGTGATGGCAGCCGTGCAGGGACTGGGTCATTCTTTTCATGTGTTTTGACTTGTGCATGCAAGTATAATCAGTTGTTAACACATAGTAAACATACGTTATTGAGTACTAAATTATTATACAAATACACCATTGTTTTAGACCAACATTCAAGCACGAAATATTCAAGCATAAACATTTAAGCAAGTTTTATAACACCATCCTCAACACACAATTTATATCCTCCTGCATGAGATTGTCTTCACAAAGTCCTTCAATGCCCTCTTGATTTTGGAGTGATTCTCACAAATTTCCTCTTCTCGCTTAAGAATTCTATCAACTTTGGTTTCAAAGTTTGATTTCATGAATTCTTGATGCTCCCGCATGTTTGCTACCTCATCTTCAATTATGGTTTCTTCTTCACCCAATTCTTCATTTGGTTGATAATTTTCAATTTCATCCAGGTCATCTTGAAGACTTGATCTTCTTCCATGAGAGGTTCTTGGTAGATGGCCACTTCGAATGACAGTTAACCTGTCGATTGGTTCAAGAGAGGGTTGTTGAACGATAGAGTGAGTGAGTTTGAGATAGGTGAACAAACTATTCAGATGCATGCCATATGGAAGAAACCTATGTAACACTGGCCATTTTTTTTATATATATAACACAGCGGAAGTCTTATTTAGTAAAATCACAACCTAATTACATTAGTACAAAAACCACTTAATTAAGTTTACTCTATCAAACAGTGTTACGTTATTACAAACACCGTTACAAATGTTCACATCATAGTTGCAAGTCAAACATGTCTTCTACATCATAGTCTGACCCCATCAGCAGTAGCTAAACCTGCAGGGGGAGGAATGTGGGGGATTAGCGCACCGCTAAGTGAATGAAATCTATCTACAGATTAAGCTTAAGCAATCCATCATACAACAATAAGCTAATGTGACGACCCGGGAATTTCTGACCAAATTTAAACTTAATCTTAATATGAAATCGACACGATAAGCAAAGTCTGTAAAGATGAAGTCTCAAAAACTTTAAACTGTGTTCATATATACATTTTACTTTTCGACTGCTCCCGACGATTCACGGATAATTATTTGTAAACAAATATGTATACATACATAATCATAGATTTACATAATTATATATAAATTCTTTAAACATATTAATAAACTATTATATGCATCTGATATTATAGACAAATATGTAAAAAATTATAAGTTGTAATGAAAACTATTATAATATTATATAGTTATATATATATATATATATATATATATATATATATATATATATATATATATATATATATATATATATATATATATATATATATATATATATATATATATATATATATATAAAAGGTAAATACATAAGGATATATTAAATTATTAGTCTAAAAAATATATAATATATTTATTTATGTAACAGAACTTGTTAAGTAAAAATTTTAGAATATGTAATTATATAAATACATTGACTACTCTGTTTAGAAATACTCGTTTTACTTTAACGAAATTAATAACAAATATATATATATATATATATATATATATATATATATATATATATATATATATATATATATATATATATATATATATATATATATATATATATATAACAGTTGTATATTAAAATATGTAACACATATAATTTCTATACATAAGTTAATTATACAAGCATTGTAAATTAGGTAAGTTGTAAATAATATATATAGAAAATTATAATATTTTCCTTCATGTAAATAACAATGTGGTAATATTAAATTGATGTATTAAATTATTAACATTATTGTTATTAATATAATTTAACTAATTATTATTATTATCATCAATAATATTATTAATATCTTTATTATTATTAAAATTTCGTTTTTATTATTAATAATAATAACAAAATAATTTTTATTTATTGATTATCACAGATAAAAATGCGGGTATACATACATATGCATCCATCAACTTCTATTTTTTTTTTTTTGTTGTTGTCTGCTTAACCATGATTTTTGGTGTAAATCAAAACCTTCACCAGGTACCAATCAACTATCAATAATTGTTCAAATATCTACAGCTTCTATTAATTGAAAGAAATAACAGAAAAATGAGGAACAACTTTGGGTTCCTCTGTACGCGACCTTTTTTTATTCAAAACATGAATTCGAATCAATCTCAAAAATCTAATAACGCAGATGTGTTAGGAATCTTATATTTGATCTATCTGTAAGATTTCAACTTTCAATTCCTTCAAACGAAATCGAATTTACAAGTCAAAGTTTTATGTTCAAAAGTCAACGGAATTGTTCTTCCCAAAATTCGTAAGTGTTTTGATGTTTCCCGTTTAATTGATGATTCCAATAGTTTCTATATACAATTTACAAACTATTTCATGTTATAATCTTTGTTTAAAACGGGCTACAAAGTGAAATCAATTTTGTTTTTTTTCTTTTGAACCGTCGCAGTCAGAAGCCCATTCTTTGTTTTTTTTTTGTTTTTTCTTATTTTTATTTTTTCCCTTTTAATCACTCATGACTTGTTTGTGTATTTATTTTAAGTCCTAAATCGACTAAACAATCACTTGCTATGAGAAGGTAATCCTTGGTCGATTAGTTCGAAGAAGAAGAGGATGAGAAGGAGGTAGAAATATAAACTGGGTAAATATATTTGGATTTCATATATATTCAGAAAAACAGTCATGGTAGAATGGTTAAGGGTGGGTGTAGTATAAGGAGAGGTCTCGGGTTCAATTCCGAGTTGGGACATCAATTTCTTTTTAAAGCTTGTTAAGGTAGCCTTTTATTTCTTTTTATTATTATTATTATTATTATTATTATTATTATTATTATTATTATTATTATTATTATTATTATTATTATTATTATTATTATTATTATTAACTATGTTATTGTTATTATGTTAAGTATTATTATCATTAATATAAATATTACAAATGTTATTATCATTAATCTAGCTAGATAGTATTATTATTAGTAACATTGTTAATATTATTACTATTATTATTGTGATTGTTATTATTATTATTGATATTATTATTATAATCATTATCATTAAGTATTAGAATTATTATCTATTATTATTGTTATCATCATTAATATTAATAGTAATATTATTATCATTACTAGTAATAGTATTATCACTAAATATTATTATTATTATTATTATTAATAATAAGTATTACTATTATTATTATGATTTGAACTACGAATTGATGTTATAGAAGCCTTAGTTATTAGTTCACAAATTAAACATGAAAGATCTTGATTATGATTAACATAAGCATTGACATTAATATTATCATTAGTAATGAAATTGCTATAATAATAATAATTATTAAGTAATACGTATTATAAAAAAATTTTATTATTTTCATTATCATTATTAATAAACTTTTCATGTAAATAAGAATTTCTGTTACTAACATTATTATAAGATTTATCGTAAAAACTATCATTAATATTATTATTAATAAAATCATTAATATCATTATCATTATTATTAACTCTAATATTATCATCATCATTATTTTAATCACTACAAATATTATTTTAGTATTAATATAATTATTATTTTAACAAACAAATGAAATATATACATATAAAATATTTGATACTAATACCATAACAAAGTTATAATTTTATATAGTAATAATGAAATATATAAATTAATAATATAAAAATTATATCACTAATAATATATATATATATATATATATATATATATATATATATATATATATATATATTTTTTTTTTTTTCGATTACAAGTATATGTTTTAATAAATATACAAATGTTATAGGTTCGTGGATCCGAGGCTAACCATGCATTGTTCAGTATCGTTGAATGAATAGTTTTACTACAAAATATGAGTTTCATTTGCTCCCTTTTTAATTGCTTTTGCAATATATATTTTTGGGACTGAGAATACATACGCTTTTATAAATGTTTTACGAAATAGACACAAGTAATCGAAACTACATTGTATGGTAGAATGATCGAAGCCGAATATGCCCCTTTTGCTTGGTAACCTAAGAATTAGTAAACCAGTCTACTTATTGACGCGAATCCTAAAGATAGATCTATTGGGCCTAACGAACCCCATCCGTTGTAGTGGATGCTTTAGTACTTCTATGTTGTTTTATATCATGTCCGAAGGATTTCTCGGAATGATAGGGGATACTCTTATATGCATCTTGTTAATGTCGGTTACCAGGTGTTCAATCCATATGAATGATATTTTTGTCTCTATGCATGGGATGTATATTTATGAGAAATGGAAATGAAATTCTTGTGGTCTATTAAAATGATGGAAATCATTATTTTTGTTAAACTAATGAACACACCAACCTTTTGGTTGACACTTTAAAGCATGTTTATTCTCAGGTATTGAAAGAAATCTTTCGCTGTGCATTTGCTCATTTTAGTAATTTTACTTGAAGTCATTCATGACATATTTCAAAAGACGTTGCATTCGAGTCGTTGAGTTCATCAAGATTATTATTAAGTCAATTATAGTTGGATGTATTATGAAATGGTATGTATATCGTCAACTTGCGATGTAAGGAAAGTTTGTCTTTTCAAAACGAATGCAATGTTTGTAAAATGTATCATATAGAGGTCAAGTACCTCGCGATGTAACCAAATGTAATGTATTCGTCCGGATGGATTAGGAAGGGTCATTAGAGTTGGTATCAGAGCGGTGGTCTTAGCGAACCAGGTCTTGCATTAGTGTGTCTAACTGATAGTTGTTAGGATGCATTAGTGAGTCTGGACTTCGACCGTGTCTTCATGCCAAATGTTTTGCTTATCATTTCGTGTCGAAAATTACCTGCTTATCATTCTTAGTCTAGACACATCTTACTGCATTGATTGCATGAATAGTGTATAGACAAGATTCACATCTTAGCGTATCTGTTACTGTAAACTTTGCCTGACATATTCCGTAAATTCCTCCGTAATCTACAAAGTCTATTGTGCTATATATAGATATTCTATGTAATTGGAATACCATCCGATAGCCAGAAATCATTTCATATCAAAAAATCCTTTACTCAATCGTACGAAATGGAATTCGCCACTAGTTCAAGTCCCTCGGATTCCGACATGGAGTCCCACTCAACCTCCGAAAACAGTGTGACCGGAATGGACTAACCAATCAGCCATCATCTATTCTGGATGAATTGGTGATGGGTTCGTAGTCTACTCAATCATTGGAGACAAGAAGAAGATGATCCTTTTCATCCACCACATTGCCCTCTTGGCGAAGAACCTGAAGCACTTACCAACGAACCTGTCCGAAACACCACTTTCTCTCTCATTTCTAAAGTATCTCATCACGATTATATATTATACCAAATTCTAGATCATATTTATCTACTCGTCCGAACCGACAATCACCCCGGTGTAATAGAAGAAGTCAACGAGCTTCGTACTCGGGTAGTGGCTTTGGAGGATATGGTGCAAAGGTTACAAACACCAGCAGCAGCACCAGCAGCATAACCAGTGCCACCATCATCAATGCCAACAGTACCATTACCACCACCAACAACAACCGCATTACAAACCTCAACTTCACAATCTGTCACACGAACATCAACGTCATAGGCACCATAGATACCAAGGAGTACCAACAACAATGAACGATGAAGTATTAATTCATAACTTCATTGAAGAAATATTCTGTGAAGAATATGTGGTTTCTAAAAGTTTTAGAGATTATTTATTCTAGCTCAAACCGAAAATCAAATGAGTTTAATATCATATTGACTCATTAAATCCATAATTACCTCTGAAGAAAATATATATGTATATATATTTTCATAAAGATTGTAATTGAAAATTCTTTCTTACAAACTGTTAATGGTGAAAATATTTTAACAGGTAGGTAATACCTGAGGAATATTTAGATTTCACGTTAATAAGTTACACAGTACATTCTTCAAATCTGATTCAACATTCATTTAATATCTTACTTACATCTACAAAGATACGAATCCGTTCACCGCAAAATAACCATTTTCATTCAATTTCATATTTGTATTTTGACCTATCAGAATCCAACAAGTGGCATAATGAAGAAAACATTGGACAAAATAAAATTTGTTAGAAACAAACAAATTAACTATGAAAAATTTTGTTAAGAATCCACGCTAACTGTTCCTAGCTAACTGATTACATTTTATTTATCGCAATTTAATTATCGCAATTTTATTTATCATCGTTTAATCTTTGTTATTTACTTTACGCACTTTATTTATCGTCATTTAATTTCTGTTATTTATTTTACGCACTTTAAATATCGGGATACGTATACAAGGTTTTGACATATCATATCGATGCATATATATATATTATTTAGAATAAGCATAGACACTCTATATGCAGTAATGCTGTAGTTAGCTATACAGGGTTGAGGTCGATTCTATAATAAATATATATACTTTGAGTTGTGATCGAGTCTGAGACATGTACACGGGTCACGATACGTATTAATTAATTCGAATATTATATATTAAACTATATATGAATTATTGGACTGTTAACTGTGGACTATCGACTGTGGACTAATAATATTGGACAATTAAAATGAATTAAAATATTAATTATAACATATGAAACTAAATATTTCTTCAAGTTTGCCACTTGATTTCATCTTAAACCTCATTTGTATCTTGACGATTACAATCTGCGTTCAAACCTTTCATGATTCTTGAACACACCTCAATCGAGAAGATGAACCAACCGCACTTCATCTACGAGAAGAAAAGATTGATGCATATAGTTATGCACCTGAAAAAAAAACTCTCGGAAACTGAGTAAACGTTTAACACGTAGCTGTGCTAATTCCTTTAACGATTGTTATTACCAAAAATAACTTTTCAATTCCTTTCCAAATTAGCCAATTTTGTCATAGCACCAGGAAATCAACTTCGACTTTCATTCGAATTAGTCTCATTATAACCCTGATATATAAGTCGCCTTTCATCATCATTACTGAAGAATCGTTTATATATCATCACATTAGCAGAAAAATTACCAGCAACTTCATTACTTATTGGTTTAAGTATCTTCAAAGAACCATTATATTTGTTCGATAAAACCCTATCATGTACTCATCCGCATCTTGAAACGGGGATTTCCATACCAATTACCGGGAATCAGCAACCCGTATTTTGAATCATGCAGCGTTTCTACATCAACAGTTGTATGTATACATATAACAATTATCTCCTAGAATTACGATCTTCAATTCTGAAATTTTGAAAGGCACCCAGCCTATGAATCAACACATTAAACTTTGAAAAAGCTGAATGAAGCAGCAGAAAACTGTAGGCAACTGTAAACGACCTTAATCGTCAGAAGTTTGATGATAAAGAATAGTATGTTGGAAAGCTCAGAAAAGTTGGAACTGGAAAACGGATTGAGCTAACCACGAAGGAGACTAAGGAAAAATACAAGGACCATACCCTATATTCAAAGAATCCAGGTAATTCTGGATCCGTTGAAATCTTTAGAGAATATCTTGCTCCGAAGTCATGTTAAAATCTTGCGGAAAATTTTTTCTCATCAATCTTCGAACCTAGAAAATTCCAAAATATCATCATAAATATCTTCGATATTTCTGAGGATATTTTTATAAATATTTTCGTTCGAAATTATATACCTCTTCGTGCTATCTGTATTACATTATATTGAAAACTGTTTTAGTTTTCAATATTCTGTAACATCTAAGTATAAATTATGAATGAATTTTGAAGTGATGTTGGAAATTGATGCATGAGTTAGTATAATATAATGACACTTGATCAACGTGATTATATTACAGTAAGTCATGCTGAGTTTCTAATGGAATGTGATGATTCACAGATTATAATGTCATCACGTGCCATGTTACATAACTCTTTCATTCTGCTTAACTTCTGAACATATCAAGAAAGTATATTCTTGATAGTTCTATTATCAGTGATCCGGGTAATTTGACAAATCAAATCGTGCGATTACGTTCTTTCTTGTTTAGAACATTAAGTTCATTCGAAGTTCCATACTTACGAATTCTGGACCATTACTCGCTTTACTAGAGGTCGAGAAGAGAATAAAAAGGCAAAGAGCTCCAAAATATAAGAGAAAGTATAAAGCCCAATAACAATACGGAGGTTACAAACCGTGAATATTAATACGAATAGCAATACAAAGACACGGTATAATTAAGAATAGTATCACCCCACGGTAATAGTAGAAGTAAACAGATTCTTCTGGTGGAAGATTGAAAAGAAGGATGACAGAAACGATAATTAGATAAATATCAAGGATTAGAACGGGATTAAGCATTTTCACAATCTTTTGGATGTATGAACTAAGAAAGAAAGTATAGGAATGGTGAAAATAATGGAACGGAAAAAGTTTAATTTATAATGGGAATATCAGACAGAGAAATCGAGGCAGATCACCGTATTTAATTATAGAGATCTTAATTTCCTTATTCGCTGAAGAATCAAATCTTTTAGATTTCGAAAATTTTCTTTAAATCCCTTGAATTCCGGAATTCAACCAAGACAACTTCAAAAGTTAAGACGAAACTTTATTTCTTCAATTCATTCTTTTGTGATAGCTTCATTCGTACTCTTCGAATAATCGAATTATTTTATCGGTATTACTCAATAATAATAAAACCCTATTTATCAACTCATATTCGTCATGAAAACATTTTTAATGTTAGCCATGACCACCTCACTCAAATTTCGGGAAGAAATTTCTTTAACGAGTAGGTACTGTGACGACCCGGGAATTTCCGACCAAATTTAAACTTAATCTTAATATGAAATCGACACGATAAGCAAAGTCTGTAATGATGAAGTCTCAAAAACTTTAAACTGTGTTCATATATACATTTTACTTTTCGACTACTCCCGACGATTCACGGATAATTATTTGTAAACAAATATGTGTACATACATAATCATAGATTTACATAATTATATATAAATATTTTAAACATATTAATAAACTATTATATGCATTTGATATTATAGACAAATATGTATAAATTATAAGTTGTAATGAAAACTATTATAATATTATATAATTATATATAGTTATATATATATATATATATATATATATATATATATATATATATATATATATATATATATATATATATATATATATATAGGGATATATTAAATTAAATTATTAGTCTAAAAAATATATAATATATTTATTTATGTAACAGAACTTGTTAAGTAAAAATTTTAGAATATGTAATTATATAAATACATTGACTACTCTATTTAGAAATACTCGTTTTACTTTAACGAAATTAATAAAGAATATATATATATATATATATATATATATATATATATATATATATATATATATATATATATATATATATATATATATATATATATATATATATATTAATAATTGTATATTAAAATATGTAACACATATAATTTCTATACATAAGTTAATTATACAAGCATTGTAAATTAGGTAAGTTGTAAATAATATATATAGAAAATTATAATATTTTCCTTCATGTAAATAACAATGTGGTAATATTAAATTGATCTATTAAATTATTAACATTATTGTTATTAATATAATATAACTAATTATTTTTATTATCATCAATAATATTATTAATATCTTTATTATTATTAAAATTTCATTTTTATTATTAATAATAATAACAAAATAATTTTTATTTATTGATTATCACAGATAAAAACGCGGGTATACATACATATGCATCCATCAACTTCTATTATTATTATTTTTTTTGTTGTTGTCTGCTTAACCGTGATTTTTGATGTAAATCAAAACCTTCACCAGATACCAATCAACTATCAATAATTGTTCAAATATCTACAGCTTCTATTAATTGAAAGAAATAATAGAAAAATGAGGAACAACTTTGGGTTCCTCTGTACGCGACCTTTTTTTTATTCAAAACATGAATTCGAATCAATCTCAAAAATCTAATAACGCGAATGTGTTAGGAATCTTATATTTGATCTATCTGTAAGATTTCAACTTTCAATTCCTTCAAACGAAATCGAATTTACAAGTCAAAGTTTTATGTTCAAAAGTCAACGAAATTGTTCTTCCCAAAATTCGTAAGTGTTTTGATGTTTCCTGTTTAATTGACGATTCCAATAGTTTCTATATACGATTTACAAACTATTTCATGTTATAATCTTTGTTCAAAACAGGCTACAAAGTGAAATCAATTTTGTTTTTTTTTTCTTTTGAACCGTCGCAGGCAGTCGCCCATTCTTTGTTTTTTTTCATTTTAATCACTCATGACTTGTTTGTGTATTTATTTTAAGTCCTAAATCGACTAAACAATCACTTGCTATGAGAAGGTAATCCTTGGTCGATTAGTTCAAAGAAGAAGAAGATGAGAAGGAGGGTAGAAATATAAACTGGGTAAATATATTTGGATTTCATATATATTCAGAAAAATAGTCATGGTAGAATGGTTAAGGGTGGGTGTAGTGGAAGGAGAGGTCTCGGGTTCAATTCCGAGCTGGGACATCAATTTCTTTTTAAAGCTTGTTAAGGTAGCCTTTTATTTCTTTTTATTATTATTATTATTATTATTATTATTATTATTAACTATGTTATTGTTATTATGTTAAGTATTATTATCATTAATATAAATATTACAAATGTTATTATCATTAATCTAGCTAAATATTATTATTATTAGTAACATTGTTAATATTATTACTATTATTATTATGATTGTTATTATTATTATTGATATTATTATTATTATCATTATCATTAAGTATTAGAATTATTATCTATTATTATTGTTATCATCATTAATATTAATAGTAATATTATTATCATTACTAGTAATAGTATTATCACTAAATATTATTATTATTATTATTATTATTATTATTATTATTATTATTATTATTATTATTATTATTATTATTATTATTATTATTATTATTATTATTATTATTATTATTATTATTATTATTATTATTATTATTATTATTATTATTAAGTATTACTATTATTATTATGATTTGAACTACGAATTGATGTTATAGAAGCCTTAGTTATTAGTTCACAAATTAAACATGAAAGATCTTGATTATGATTAACATAAGCATTGACATTAATATTATCATTAGTAATGAAATTGCTATAATAATAATTATTATTAAGTAATATGTATTATAAAAAAATTTATTATTTTCATAATCATTATTAATAAACTTTTCATGTAAATAAGAATTTCTGTTACTAACATTATTATAAGATTTATCGTTAAAACTATCATTAATATTATTTTTAATAAAATCATTAATATCATTATCATTATTATTAACACTAGTATTATCATCATCATTATTTTAATCACTACAAATATTATTTTAGTATTAATATAATTATTATTTTAACAAACAAATGAAATATATACATATAAAATATTTGATACTAATACCATAACAAAGTTATAATTTTATATAGTAATAATGAAATATATAAATTAATAATATAAAAATTATATCACTAATAATAATATATATATATTTGTTCGATTACAAGTATATATTTTAATAAATATACAAATGTTATCGTATCGTGAGTTTCATTTGATCCCTTTTTAAATGCTTTTGCAATATATATTTTTGGGACTGAGAATACATGCGCTTTTATAAATATTTTACGAAATAGACACAAGTAATCGAAACTACATTGTATGGTTGAATGATCGAAGCCGAATATGCCCCTTTTGCTTGGTTACCTAGGAATTAGTAAACCAGTCTACTAATTGACGCGAATCCTAAAGATAGATCTATTGGGCCTAACGAACCCCATATGTTGTAGCGGATGCTTTAGTACTTCGATGTTTTTTTATATCACGTCCGAAGGATTTCCTGGAATGATAGGGGATATTCTTATATGCACCTTGTTAATGTCGGTTATCAGGTGTTCAATCCATGTGAATGATATTTTTGTCTCTATGCATGGGACGTATATTTATGAGAAATGGAAATGAAATTCTTGTGGTCTATTAAAATGATGGAAATGATTATTTATGTTAAACTAATGAACTCACCAACCTTTTGGTTGACACTTTAAAGCATGTTTATTCTCAGATATTGAAAGAAATCTTCCGTTGTGCATTTGCTCATTTTAGAGATATTACTTGGAGTCATTCATGACATATTTCAAAAGACGTTGCATTCGAGTCGTTGAGTTCATCAAGATTATTATTTAGTCAATTATAGTTGGATGTATTATAAAATGGTATGCATATCGGCAACTTGCGATGTAAGGAAAGTTTGTCTTTTCAAAACAAATGCAATGTTTGTAAAATGTATCATATAGAGGTCAAGTACCTCGCGATGTAACCAAATGCTTACAACCAACAAGCATACAAACAAAGACAATATGAGGATCGGCGGCTTGTATGAGCACACGACCTAGCTGATCAGGCTAGCATCTACCGATACTCATTTCCCATCTAGTCTCTGCAAACAGACTGTAGGGTATGAACTCAACCTCCCTTGGAACGGTTGACCTCACATGAACTGCAACCTCCCTGGGAACAGTTGCGAATCCCCAACCTCCCTAGGAACAGCTGGTGTCGAGCACAGTGCAAATATACAACGTATTAATCACATAGCATGCAACTATCCAACTAGCATGGCAATCACTACACTACACAGGGTAATTAGAGTAATCCACAGTAGCATGATTTGCTACTTAAACTCTATCCGAAGATAATTCCACTCACCAATTACCAGCAACTGAAGATTCTCAGAGGTCTAATCTTTCTGAGTCTTCTCTTTCTCTTTTCCACCTGAGAATAGATATAACACAGACAGTAATCATGTCTTGATATTAAATCAACAACAAGATAACAACGCTATAGATCAAAACTTAAACACTTAAAATTGGTCTGCCGTGCGGTTGACAACTCACTCGTAGGTTTGATCTATGACTGAACATCCATCAATGAATCACCTGATACGTACGGTTCGCAACACGTGTGACCAGTGACTCGCACGAGTCACATCTCAACTGTACGTATCATCTTAACCAAAACAATAGTTCTCCTTAACCACTCACTCGCACGGTTCATCACACGGTTGACCACCTCAACCGTAAGAGTGAAAGCTCACTCGTGCGAGTGATGAAGAACAGTAGCAGCAACTGTTTAGACGGGTTTCAACCCAAAATGCATGACATCAAATATTGATATATACACTAAATCAATACATACGATCATGCATTCACTATATGATAAGTCTACATCATAAATTCAATCAATAACGACACTCAATGTGTGCAAAACAAGACATACACCCTAAAACCCCTTTTTCTGACTAAAATAAAGTTTTATTCAGCTTCTTAATACCTTATCATTGGAAATTAGACCTCAAGACAATTCCAACAATAGTTTATTCATCGAAAACGGAGTTACGGTTGGAAAGTTACGCTCTTTTCAATTTTACCAAAAGCTGAACAGTGCAACCGCGTGGTTGAGCCCTCAACCGTACGGTTGAGCCCTCAATGCTTGGTTGAGCCCTCAAAAGTGTGCTCAACCACGTGGTTGAGCTTTCAAAAGTGTGGGAGCTGATGAACAGCTCCAGCTCGCTGTTTTTCGCGTTTTTGACTCCAAATCATGATTTTTGCAAGTTCTAACACCAAAACCACATCAAAAACATCATATAAACTATATATAAGCTATTTCTAACAACAATTGAGCATAATAAATGCAATTCATGAAGATTCAAGCTCATATTCACACTTTTGCTCAAGCACACAAAAACCCAAATTACACAAGATTCAAGCAATGATTCAAGCATGCTAACCTGGTTTGATGAATACAAAGATGATATAAATCAGTTCCTAAAGCTCCACAAACCAATTTCAAGCTTGGATCAAGTTAGGGTTTTTGAGTGAAAAAGATTAGGTACGGTTTATTCCTGAGAAAAGTCTAGAAATGAATTCAAGAAAGCAGATACATACACTTAATGGGGTTTAAAACCCATACCCCACAACACACGGGTATTTACCAGTTATCTGATATCTTTCCATACTTAATTCAGCAACCCTAACAAAGTCCAAATTCAACAAACGAACATGTTATGTGACCCTTGTCATAAACTGGTCTTAACCACATAGCCAATTAATAATAAACTTACTATTAAAATAAAAGCATATAATCAAACAAAAATAAACCTAAGGGCAAAATACTCATCTTACGTCTAGCCCAGGTTTCTGTCTGTTACAAATCCACCCTCCTTAAAGAGATTCCGTCCTCGGAATCTGGTCAGTCATAAACACAAGGTTCCAAGTTAACAAACCTTACACCAATGGTCACTCCAGGAACCAGATCAAAATGCGTTTTATTGCCACGTACACTACCTAATTAGGTTCACTACTCGACGAGTCTTCTCATATGGCAACTTATCATCGAAATCTATCAAATTGAACTCTTACTGTCACCGAGTCAAACACCAAATTTTCAATTACGATTACCATCAAATGGTCAATTCTGACATAAGTTGGTCCACTATTTCCATTTACCCAACTCAACAGTCAGACAATCTATCACACGATTGCCTACAGTATCACACTCGTCCTTTTCAGAAGTAACCACATACCAAAAATCAGACGTATACCAATTACTGCGCAAGTCATTTTCTATCCGAGTGTTTAAGTTAAAAGGATAACGATCCATCAATTCTACTTCAATTACGATTAGCACCATTTCAACATGAGATAACTCATAAACAATACGTCGACCCGTCATCGATCTAATAAATTTCCACAAAGTGAGTTATATCAAGTTTCTATTTACCTACTAAATTCTAGAAACGTAGGTAACTGTCCATTATTTAGCCCATCAATTTATAACAACAATCTGGTTTCTATGGTGTTTTATGAAAAGTCCACGTCAAAACTAACATTGGACACCAATTCTCGTAGATACCATCAGTAATCCACCTATAAACCATCTAACCAAACCATTTAGTCAGGTTCTCGAGATTACCCATAAGATGACTCCATCAAATTTTGCAATTCTGTCATTCCATGTCATCAATCTGTTGCCATCGTCTCACATGAAAACACAATATCCACACTAATTTCCTTACAATAACAGTACTAATTTCATTGAAATTACCCAAATCTATAATCAAATACCCATTCTCAACCCAGTATTTAAGAAATTTCTCATATTCCTCGCAATAATGTCGTTACTTACCAGATGTTCCATTAGCTAAAACATGTCTCTGATCATACCGTCAGTAGTAAGAATTATTACGAACACAAATTTCAAATCACTTTCAATCATACCGTTAATGGTTTCTGATAGCGGACATCTACTAATATTGCCATGGTACAAATATCAACACGTTATTTCCATCAAATAACATTGATACACGAATTTGACACCACCCACTGTAAGACCCAAATATTTATTGTACATATTGTATTTATGGTGTACGATGCGTATATGAAGTGTACGAAGCATGTACGTGCTGCTTGCTCGAATGTCGAAGAAAACTGGACGTTGCTGGAGGTACAAGGGGTGTGCGTATCTTTTCAACCCCAAATAAAGTTTGAGTTGATGTTTCAAAGCCTTACCATTGGAAAGGAAATCTTATTACGTTTCCAACGATATTTGGTTCATCGAAAACGGAGCTACGGTCAAAAAGTTATGGCCAAAACAAGTTTCTGGAATCTGACCTGCAGTGTGGAGCGGCGCGCGACCTTTTGGCGCGGCGCGCCGAATGGGTCTGATGCGTTTTTTTCAGCATTTTAAGTGCCTAAATGAAGGGTATTATGGTCCTTTCACTTGTGGACGGATTTGTGGCTTTTAGATCAGTTTTGGATCTAGTTTTGGATCATATTTCAAGTCCATAAACACTCTCATTTCATTCTTAGAGAGGGAGAGATTTCTAGTGAGAGATTAGGCAATTTGAAGAAGAAGGAGCACGAATCGATTTAAAGTCCAAGTGTTAAAGTTGTGCACATCGTTCTTAGCCACATTTTGGTTGTTTTGGTAAGTCCTAACTCCAAGTTTTCATATTATGATTAGTGTTTATAATTGGGGTTTTGATTAGGGTGTTCTTGAGTAAACCCACTAGTTGATAATTGGATGATTGAATTAGTAAGTGGTGTTAGTAACCATTGTTGGTGGGTTTGTAAAACTAAATTAGTTGATGAAATCACTAGCTACTTGGATTGTTGGTGATTAGAGGTGTAAACTTACAATTTGGTGTTTTGACTAGTTTTAGGTCAAAATGGGTTTTTGAGTAAATGACCCTATAAATGGCGTTTAAGGGCTAAAAGAGTTAAGATTAGCTATTTCGGGAGCGCGGGATGTGATTTCATAAGTTTTGGACTTGTGAGTATCGTTTTATGCATATTAGGGTGTAAAACACACTTTAGAACCAAATGGGCGGGTCGTGTGTTTAAATGAGTGATCGAATGACCAAACCATGTTTAAATGATGTTGCTGAGGCATAATCACAAGTCATTTGTGATTATGAAGGTTTTCGAGCGAAAAATGGTCTTTGGTCAAAGTTGGTCAATAGGATGTTCTAGAAGAACATAAGTGTTGTTCGAGTCGAATAAGCATTTTGTGTAGCTTATTTGCATTGATACTTTGCGTAGGTGATTTGCGTGAAGTCGGTGGAAGAAGTAAGATCGCGGATACGTTCTTCAAGTGTTCAAGGTGAGTGGAATATTTATACATGTATGTATGTGGTTTATTTACTCGTACGCGATGTGGGCCTTTGGCGCCACTTCGTGAGTATTGGATGTTATGTCACAAGTTGGTGACTTATTTGGGATTTGGGTGAAGAGAACTACGGGTCGGTAGTATCTCGCTAGGTGCCTCACAAGTTAGTGACACCTCATGGTGGTTCACAAGGCGGTGACCCTTATTAGATGTTCGTTAGGTGATTACAAGTCGGTAATACCTATTAGTGTTCACAAGTCGGTGACACTTTGTGGTGGATCACAAGTCGGTGGTGCCTTAGGTCGGGGAAGTGATTCACAAGTCGGTGACACTTCATAGTGCTCACAAGTCGGTGGCACTTAGTGGTGCTTCACAAGTCGGTGACACCTCTTGGAGGTTCACAAGTCGGTGGCCTCATATGTAATGGCGGGTGGTGCACAAGTCGGTGACACCCTATAGTGTTCACAAGTCGGTGACACTTGGTGGTACTTCACAAGTCGGTGATGCCACACGGCGTTCACAAGTCGGTGACGCCTTATGATGAGTCACAAGTCGGTGACATTACTTAGTGTTCACAAGTCGGTGACACTAGGTGGGGCTTCACAAGTCGGTGATGCTACATGGTGATTCACAAGTCGGTGACACCATATGACGAGTCACAAGTCGGTGACATGATACGAGTGAGACTCGATGAACTTGGTCGGCTACAAGTCGGTAGTAGCAAGCGGTGAACGGTTAGCGTGTTTATGCCTTTTATGTTTAGTATATTATTGTGTTGATTATTATACTAACGTTATTGCTAGTCGTGTGTTTGTTGATGCTAGCTCGTTTATCATTGTATATATGGTTTGTAAGTGGATGCGTGTAGGTAAATTACATATGTATATGTATAAGTATTGCATTCACTAAGCATTAGCTTACCCTCTCGTTGTTTACATTTTTAGGTTCGAAGGCGGACGTGGCAAGGGTATGCTCGGGATTAGATGATTATCCCTTTTGATGCTTGATTGGCTTACTTTTGGATTCGACCTAGGATTTGGGTAGTTTATCCCCAACATCATGCTCGTAGTTTTTGTTGGAACGTAAACTTTTGTGGTCGAACTTGTATTTTTGTACTCAAAGGGTAATTTGGGCGTATGTGGGCCCGGGTTTGTAAAACATCATTTTATGTTTGATTCGTGTTAGTTTTCATATATTGAACATGTGGTTAAAAGCGTTTTGCCTAAACATGTCGGGAACTAGTCAAACATTTTCGCATTAAAAAGTCCCGGGGACAGCCCGTTTTGGCGCGGCGCGCCAGGAAGGGGGCGCGGCGCGCGAGTTGCTGCAACAGGAAATTTTTTTTTTACTCCGTATTTTCACGTGGTTTAGTCGTGGGTTGGTTTGGGTTGTTACAAGTGGTATCAGAGCATGGTCTAAGGGATTTAGGTGACTTGAGATAGGCGCCTAGACTTAGACTTTTGTGTGTGCTATTATGCGGGACTTGTAGGATTGCGGGTCGGTTCGGGTTTCTAGTTTGTGCCTTTGAGAATAGGTGCTTTAACTACGTGTTGTCTATGTTGCTACTAACCGTGTTGTTTTGCGTTGAATATCTAGCGAGATGGTTGTTGTATTCATGAGCTCGGCATGGCGTGTGAGCGTAATAATGCGTCGCGAACATTATTACGGTTGCAAGCCAAGTCATGCAAGTGATGTACAACAATTATTGGACTAGATGGGATGCGCGAACGTTGTCATACTTATATGAATGTGATTATTGTTCATGGCGGTGTATGTGACTTATTTGTGTTGCGTTCCTAATCGAATTCATTTCTTAGAATGAGGACAAGGAACGGACATGATAACGAAGATCAAAGCGATGACTCCGAGTTCACGGCCAAAGTCGAGGCCATTATACAAAGTCAACGAGCGGCTCTTCTAGAGGACGTTAGAGGGATGTTCCGGGACTCGATTAAAGAGGAATTAGTCGATATGGTCAAGGAACAAGTTAAGATTGCTCTTCAAGAAGATAATGTGAAAAGGCGGGACTTTTACTATAAGAACTTCAAGGATGCTCAACCTCCCACTTTCGAGGGAGAGCGGGATCCGCTTAAGAGTGCTCGATGGATCTCCGATATGGAGGGGGCTTTTCGTACTAGTGAGTGCCCTCTCGATAAGAAGACGAGGTATGGTAGTAGTATGTTGAGGGGCGACGCCAAGTTGTGGTGGGACGCGAAAATCCAACTTTATGGTGAGGAACAATGTATGGACTTTACATGGGACGAGTTTAAGGCAGAATTTTTCAATGAGTATCGAACTTCGGCCGATCTTTCTAGGCTTAAGGACGAGTTGCGTGCTTTGAAGCAAGGGTCAATGGATTTAAACACTCTCAAATCCGTTTTCTTATCAAAGACCCAATTTTGCCCGGAGTATGTCGGTAACGATAAGATGTTGAAAGAGGATTTCTATCGAATCTTGAACGATGGTTACCAAGAGAAGATTAGCGTGAACGTGGTGAAAAATTTTGACGAGTTGTTTGACATGGCGAAAGGTTTTGAGACGCTTGTTCTAAGGAAAAGTGTTTCCGATACTAGTAAGCGGAAGTTCGAGACTACGATGTTTTCGAACAAGAAGAGTAAAAGCGCTACCGAAGGCGTCGGAAGCGTAAAGGTGAATGACGCGGGTGGTTCTAAGTTCGCGTGTTATAATTGTGGGCAAACGGGGCATAAGTCTCGTGATTGTCCGTCGGGGAAGGTTACATGTTTTAAGTGCCGGAAAGAGGGACACCGGAGGTCGGAGTGTCCCGAGTTGAAGTGATGACTCTCGCGACGTGTATGTAAGGTATTATTTGATTTTGGTACCTACCTTATTTTGTTGTATGCGTGACCTTGTGTTTGGGTTGGTTTACCCATGTGTTGTAGTGACTAGCTAAGCCGGGTTAGTCCTTGCGTTTCGATTAGCCATGTCGGGTTAATTAATTGGATGTTAGGTGTTGACCGAGTCGGGTTGACCTAGTGTATTTGACTTAACCAAGTCGGGTTAGTCAATTGTTGTTAGAGGTTTGACCAAGTCGGGTTGGCCTAGTGTATTTGACTTAACTAAGTCGGGTTAGTCAATTGTTGTTAGAGGTTTGACCAAGTCGGGTTGACCTAGTGGATTTGACTTAACCGAGTCGGGTTAAACATTTGTTGTTAGGAGAGTGTTGACCAAGTCGGGTTGACCTAATGTGTACGAGTTGACCGAGTCGGGTTAATTGATTTGGTGGTAAATTTTGATCGAGGCGGATTGACCGAGCGTATTTGACTAACCGGGTCGGGTTAGTTAAATTTTATAAAGGATTGACCAAGAGAGTTGACTTAACCAAGCCGGGTTAATCAACAAGTGTTAGAGGGTTGACTAAGTTGAGAGTTGACCGGGAGTATTTGACTTAACCGAGTCGGGTGGTCACTAGATACTAAGTGTTGACTTGGTCGGATTGGTTTAGGATGTTGACTTATCAACATCGGGATTAGTTGCTGTTATTGGAAGCTCAGCCGAGTCGGGCGTAACCATGACGTGGTAAGAGATTATTTACATTGCTTCCAATTACATGACGTTGTGACAAGGGGTTGACGTGATAGTTGACCTTGATGTTAGTGAGGCTTGTGTGCTATGTGGGAAATTCCTTCGTGTGAGGTGATGAAGGAACATCGTGTTTTATCCGGAAGAGTTTACGGTAACGGGGTCGAGTTAACCCGATGTTTCGTAAAGACTACCTTGCGGGTAGCGTTAATTGATGTACAATGTACAAGTCGAGTTGACTTTGGGTCATTGATTGATGAGTTTATGGAACAAGGTACCAAGTGGGGGAGTTTCACTCCCGCACGAAAGTGTTTGTGGACGAAAATTCCGAATGGTGTTCGTGTTAAATTCGGAATTTGGTGTCGAGACCTAGGATTGGTCGGTTCAATGTAGAGTTCGGTTCGGATTAAAGCGCCTTTTTGGATAAGATTAAGTTGCTACTCGAGGTAAGAATGTGGTGAACTCTAGTAAAGAGGCGACTTGTTGAATTTCTTCTTGTTTAAGAAGGTGGTGAGCGAGGTGTAGCGCTCGAAATCGTGGTATTGATGGGTCGTTAGCGGTGATCTTAATCAAAATGGCAATTTATGGAGAGAAGTTGCCAAAGGAGTTATGAAAAAATATGAGAATTTTGGAAACGTTCGAAAGGTTTCGAGTTTGTGAGCGAGTCGAAGGACCGCGAAGTGTATGTCTGAATGGTTAAGTTACGAAGATCACGAGGGCGTGATCGAGTTTAAGTGGGGGAGAGTTGTAAGACCCAAATATTTATTGTACATATTGTATTTATGGTGTACGATGCGTATATGAAGTGTACGAAGCATGTACGTGCTGCTTGCTCGAATGTCGAAGAAAACTGGACGTTGCTGGAGGTACAAGGGGTGTGCGTATCTTTTCAACCCCAAATAAAGTTTGAGTTGATGTTTCAAAGCCTTACCATTGGAAAGGAAATCTTATTACATTTCCAACGATATTTGGTTCATCGAAAACGGAGCTACGGTCAAAAAGTTATGGCCAAAACAAGTTTCTGGAATCTGACCTGCAGTGTGGAGCGGCGCGCGACCTTTTGGCGCGGCGCGCCGAATGGGTCTGATGCGTTTTTTTCAGCATTTTAAGTGCCTAAATGAAGGGTATTATGGTCCTTTCACTTGTGGACGGATTTGTGGCTTTTAGATCAGTTTTGGATCTAGTTTTGGATCATATTTCAAGTCCATAAACACTCTCATTTCATTCTTAGAGAGGGAGAGATTTCTAGTGAGAGATTAGGCAATTTGAAGAAGAAGGAGCACGAATCGATTTAAAGTCCAAGTGTTAAAGTTGTGCACATCGTTCTTAGCCACATTTTGGTTGTTTTGGTAAGTCCTAACTCCAAGTTTTCATATTATGATTAGTGTTTATAATTGGGGTTTTGATTAGGGTGTTCTTGAGTAAACCCACTAGTTGATAATTGGATGATTGAATTAGTAAGTGGTGTTAGTAACCATTGTTGGTGGGTTTGTAAAACTAAATTAGTTGATGAAATCACTAGCTACTTGGATTGTTGGTGATTAGAGGTGTAAACTTACAATTTGGTGTTTTGACTAGTTTTAGGTCAAAATGGGTTTTTGAGTAAACGACCCTATAAATGGCGTTTAAGGGCTAAAAGAGTTAAGATTAGCTATTTCGGGAGCGCGGGATGTGATTTCATAAGTTTTGGACTTGTGAGTATCGTTTTATGCATATTAGGGTGTAAAACACACTTTAGAACCAAATGGGCGGGTCGTGTGTTTAAATGAGTGATCGAATGACCAAACCATGTTTAAATGATGTTGCTGAGGCATAATCACAAGTCATTTGTGATTATGAAGGTTTTCGAGCGAAAAATGGTCTTTGGTCAAAGTTGGTCAATAGGATGTTCTAGAAGAACATAAGTGTTGTTCGAGTCGAATAAGCATTTTGTGTAGCTTATTTGCATTGATACTTTGCGTAGGTGATTTGCGTGAAGTCGGTGGAAGAAGTAAGATCGCGGATACGTTCTTCAAGTGTTCAAGGTGAGTGGAATATTTATACATGTATGTATGTGGTTTATTTACTCGTACGCGATGTGGGCCTTTGGCGCCACTTCGTGAGTATTGGATGTTATGTCACAAGTTGGTGACTTATTTGGGATTTGGGTGAAGAGAACTACGGGTCGGTAGTATCTCGCTAGGTGCCTCACAAGTTAGTGACACCTCATGGTGGTTCACAAGGCGGTGACCCTTATTAGATGTTCGTTAGGTGATTACAAGTCGGTAATACCTATTAGTGTTCACAAGTCGGTGACACTTTGTGGTGGATCACAAGTCGGTGGTGCCTTAGGTCGGGGAAGTGATTCACAAGTCGGTGACACTTCATAGTGCTCACAAGTCGGTGGCACTTAGTGGTGCTTCACAAGTCGGTGACACCTCTTGGAGGTTCACAAGTCGGTGGCCTCATATGTAATGGCGGGTGGTGCACAAGTCGGTGACACCCTATAGTGTTCACAAGTCGGTGACACTTGGTGGTACTTCACAAGTCGGTGATGCCACACGGCGTTCACAAGTCGGTGACGCCTTATGATGAGTCACAAGTCGGTGACATTACTTAGTGTTCACAAGTCGGTGACACTAGGTGGGGCTTCACAAGTCGGTGATGCTACATGGTGATTCACAAGTCGGTGACACCATATGACGAGTCACAAGTCGGTGACATGATACGAGTGAGACTCGATGAACTTGGTCGGCTACAAGTCGGTAGTAGCAAGCGGTGAACGGTTAGCGTGTTTATGCCTTTTATGTTTAGTATATTATTGTGTTGATTATTATACTAACGTTATTGCTAGTCGTGTGTTTGTTGATGCTAGCTCGTTTATCATTGTATATATGGTTTGTAAGTGGATGCGTGTAGGTAAATTACATATGTATATGTATAAGTATTGCATTCACTAAGCATTAGCTTACCCTCTCGTTGTTTACATTTTTAGGTTCGAAGGCGGACGTGGCAAGGGTATGCTCGGGATTAGATGATTATCCCTTTTGATGCTTGATTGGCTTACTTTTGGATTCGACCTAGGATTTGGGTAGTTTATCCCCAACATCATGCTCGTAGTTTTTGTTGGAACGTAAACTTTTGTGGTCGAACTTGTATTTTTGTACTCAAAGGGTAATTTGGGCGTATGTGGGCCCGGGTTTGTAAAACATCATTTTATGTTTGATTCGTGTTAGTTTTCATATATTGAACATGTGGTTAAAAGCGTTTTGCCTAAACATGTCGGGAACTAGTCAAACATTTTCGCATTAAAAAGTCCCGGGGACAGCCCGTTTTGGCGCGGCGCGCCAGGAAGGGGGCGCGGCGCGCGAGTTGCTGCAACAGGAAATTTTTTTTTTACTCCGTATTTTCACGTGGTTTAGTCGTGGGTTGGTTTGGGTTGTTACACCCACTCAGCTTTTGTAAAGTCATCACTTAGTTAAAACTCCATCAGAACTCGCAATTTAACCCTGATTAACCAATAATAAATCGACATCTAGATCCAACACAACGATCATTACCATGTCTGAAAGGTTAACTTCCTGTCAAGTTCTTAGAAAATCGTAATAAATCGACATTAAGTGAAATTCCACAAATAATCATATGTCATATCTCATCAAGTTTCCCTCCAGAAGATAATATTGATCTCAATGTAACTTAAAATTTTCAACCCATTGAAACAATGTTTTCCAATCAATATATCCAATCCCACCTGGTCACAACATACAACACTGTCAATCAACATCAGATCCATCACCTACTATATCTTCTCCGACTTTCGAAACTACTATATGATTCACTACAATGTATTTTCATTGGCCAGACGCAATACATTGTCTCAAATCATCCTTTCATTTCAAATATATCAGAGCAAGATCCTAATCATATTCAACAGTCTATCCATTACTACGTTCACGAGTCACTGTTAGTTACAACCCACTAACAATAAGAAATTCCAAAGAACACAAGGTTGACAAACCTATACTTTAACACACAATTACATTACTTACTGAATGTTAACACATCAACCACTATCACACCATTCTGAGTTCATACTGAAAATCCCACTCTATTGCGTCTTACAACCTAATGTTTTACTGAACCACGAAGTATTCCGAGGTTAAATATATAAGTCCGATTTCCAATTCAACTCTATCAATAAACCAGTTCTGATAACATCCGACAGTTTCTAAGAACTCACCGTCTTAAAATCACATTTAGCTATACAACATTGGAAGAGTCAATCTCTGTTTCAAGTTCCACCTAAAGTCACATATTTCTTTGGTTAACTCCAACAATGAATCGGTCACGATGACAACATATGACAATTTGTAAGAACTCTCAGTTCAAAACACAATTAACCCATAAACATATACTATCTCAAATTAGGTTCAATTATTATTCGCAGACACACACTCACATCAATAGTTCCATGATCGTTGAACCTAGATTTACCGATTTTTAAGGTACATTAATGCAATAATTAACCAGATACTACAAGTTAATTCCCAGAAGATTTCAACCATCAATTGAAGCTGTTACATGACTCCCACAGCATAAGAATTTATCATGTCAAATCATTCCATCTTATTCACATAGTGGTCACAATTCCAAACGGGGTCGAACACTCGACATTATTTTCGGGTCTTAACATCTACCCAATACCAACCCCCATTTAAGTCAAGGGTTTCCCTGATGTCCAAATATAACCCACAAAAACTACTCACAATTCCTCAATCTTAGTCTAACACTCGCCCGAGTCTCAAGGTCAACACACACCCAAACACTTGGTCCTCAGTCAGGTCAAAGTTTGTCTCTATTTTCCCAAGAGACCAACTTAAGGAAAGTCGCCCACATTTATTCTAAGGACCACATGAAAGGTCACGTCAGGCTAGGAAAGGAAGACAGATCCTTATGATAACCTTACGGATCAAACACAATAAGTTCAGTCATACTACAATATCATTAAACAAGTCATACTCACTGATTCAATCACGGTCAATTAAGCACGTAGAGTACGTGCCTCATAAAGTCACTCAATAAAATCCAAATCTCTGGTCAACAATTAAGGGGACTACTACC
Source organism: Rutidosis leptorrhynchoides (assembly GCF_046630445.1). Taxonomy (NCBI): domain Eukaryota; kingdom Viridiplantae; phylum Streptophyta; class Magnoliopsida; order Asterales; family Asteraceae; genus Rutidosis; species Rutidosis leptorrhynchoides. The sequence goes on from NC_092333.1 coordinate 415,120,742, forward strand.
CTAGCCAGTCCCTACGGGTCACTACGTACATTCTGCCCGTTAACTATAAAGGAACAACACTTCATATAATCCCTATACAGCACTATCAAGCCACACATAACAATATATCAGGTTTAGACTAATGGACAACTTACTAAGAGCATGGCAACATGTCACATAAATTAGATCCCATGCATAACTACACAACATGGCATTTATCACATATTGCAGTTTAGTTCCGACCTACATATCATGCAATCACATGAAGCATAACAACGGAACGCAATGTTCAAATTATTCATCCATAAAAATGCACTATCCTAATTTCAAACTCTACGGACCACTAAGTGTGTCCCGTTAGACAAAGGGAAATGCATTTCATATCCAATGTAAAACCAACAATTTTCACTAATCATGGTAAGCATATCTAATGCAATCACATCTGACAAGTCTCAGAGAACATGTCAATCACAAAAAGCATGGAACCACGTCAAAGGGAACCAGATCCCAATAATGTTGATGGTAGCTCCAGACATATCTAATGTAACTGGAGCCATCAAACCATCGGCTATTTCTGCTATAGAAATAACAATTACATCACAATAATCCCCACTACAACAGATTACAAGCACACATAACCACATGTAGACAATCTAATAGTACACTACTAATTACAATAATGTAATGAGAACGCACCTTCATAAGAAAGAAGACATCTTCTTATCTATCAACACATCGATCCCACCTGTACCCCGAACCCACTCCACTATTAATTACAATCACTGCATCAACGATAGCCAGAATCAATTTCGGTTGTCATTGTTCCATCTCATTTATGTTTTTCTTTTGTATCTCGTAACTTCCTTTATCACTGCAACTCATATACATCTTTATCCACTCGATACCTGAATACGACACTCTAGGCTAATAAAAATCAATCGTGATGTCATCAACAGAGCTCTGACAATGCTGAGGGACAACGGGGCATATGCAGGATTTGATCGATCGTCATACCTGTCTTATCACATCACTTCACAACTAACTCACATACTATCCTGCAATCACTTAACTCCACCCACAGACATGTTTGACTCCACTCAAGGTTTGAGAACAAGATACACGCATGTACTTGCTGTTAACCTATGCTCTGATAACAACTTGTAACACCAGCCATTTATATATATATATATATATATATATATATATATATATATATATATATATATATATATATATATATATATATATATATATATATATATATATAACAGCGGAAGTCTTATTTAGTAAAATCACAACCTAATTACATTAGTACAAAAACCACTTAATTAAGTTTACTCTATCAATCGGTGTTACGTTATTACAAACACTATTACGAATGTCCACATCAGAGTTGCAAGTCAAACATGTCTTCTACATCATAGTCTGATACCATCAGCAGTAGCTAAACCTGCAGGAGGAGGAATGTGAGGGATTAGCGCACTGCTAAGTGAATGGAATCTATCTACAGATTAAGCTTAAGCAATCCATCATACAACAATAAGCTAACATGATTACAACCAACAAGCATACAAACAAAGACAATATGAGCATCGGCGGCTTGTACGGGCACACGACCTATGTTATCAGGCTAGCATATACCGATACTCCTTTCCCGTCTAGTCCCTACAAACAGACTGCAGGGTATGAACTTAACCTCCCTTGGAACATTTGACCTCACACGGACTGCAACCTCCCTGGGAACAGTTGCGAATCCCCAACCTTCCTAGGAACAGCAGGTGTTGAGCACAATACACATATACAACATATTACATATCATGAAACTATCCAACTAGCATGGCAATCACTACACTACATAGGGTAATCAGAGTAATCCACAGTAGCACAATTTGCTACTTAAACTCTATCCGAAGATAGACCCATCACCAATTACCAGCAACTGAAGATTCTCAAAGGTCTAATATTTCTGAGTCTTCTCTTTCTCTTTTGCACCAGAGAATAGACATAACACAGTCAGTAATCATGACTTGATATTAAATCAACAACAAGACAACAACGTTATAGATCAACACTTAAACACTTAAACTGGTCTGCCAACCATACGCGTAACACCCTCACTAGCACATTTGAGAATACTCAACCGTGCAGTTGATAACTCACTCGTACGTCTGGTCTATGACTGAACATCCATCAATGAATTATCTGATCCGTACGGTTCGCCACATTTGTGACCAGTGACTCGCACGAGTCACATCTCAACCGTACGTATCATCTTAACCAAAATAATAGTTCTCCTTAACCACTCACTCGCACGGTTCATCACACGATTGACCACCTCAACCGTACGAGTGAAGGCTCACTCGTGCGAGTGATGAAGAACAGTAGCAGCAACTGTTTAGACGGGTTTCAACCCAAAATACATGATATCAAACATTGGTATATACAATAAATCAATACATACGATCATGCATTCACTATATGATAAGTCTACATCATAAATTCAATCAATAACGACACTCAATGTGTGCAAAACAAGACATACACTATAAAACTCCTTTTTCTGACCAAAATAAATTTGATTCAGCTTCTTAAAACCTTATCATCTGAAATTAGACCTCAATACGATTCCAACAATAGTTTATTCAACGAAAACGGAGTTACGGTTTGAAAGTTACGCCCTTTTCAATTTTACCAAAAGTTGACCAGTGCTCAACCGCATGGTTGAGCCCTCAACCACGTGGTTGAGCCCTCAAAAGTGAGCTCAACCACGTGGTTGAGCTATCAAAAGTGTGGGAGCTGATGAACAGCTCCAGCTCACTGTTTTTCACGCTTTTGTCCCTAAATCATGATTTTTGCAAGTTCTAACACCAAAACCACTTCAAAAACATCATATAAACTATATATAAGCAATTTTAACAACAATTGAGCATAACAAACACAATTCATGAAGATTCAAGCTCATATTCACACTTTTGCTCAAGCACACAAAAACCTAAATTACACAAGATTCAAGCAATGATTCAAGCATACTAACCTGGTTTGATGATTACAAAGATGATATAAATCAGTTCCTAAAGCTTCACAAACCAATTTCAAGCTTGGATCAAGTTAGGGTTTTTGAGTGAAGAAGATTAGGTACGGTTTATTCTTAAGAAAAGTCTAGAAATGAATTCAAGAAAGCAGATACATACACTTAATGGGGTTTAAAACCCATACCCCACAATACACGGGTATTTACCAGTTATATGATATCTTTCATACTTAATTCGGCAACCCTGACAAAGTCCAAATTCAACAAACGAACATGTTCTGTGACCCTTGTCACAAACTGGTCTTAACCACATAGCCAATTAATAATAAACTTACTATTAAAATAAAAGCATATAATCAAACAAAAATAAACCTAAGGGCAAAATACTTATCTTACATCAAGCCCAGGTGTCTATCTGTTACAACCTAGTTGTTCAGTCATTTCATTCGGAATGCCATTAGAAAAGCCACATTGATTCCTTCATTGAATTCAATTGCCCACATAACATATATTTGAGTAATGTGAACATGTGAGTGATTTTTCTAGCCTGCAGTAGATGTTATGATCAATGACTTTGTTTAGGATATCAAGATCTGGACTAAGATCCTTTCCTGTCAATCCTTTGGAAAGAATTTCAGAGTGATTGGCTTCTGGTTTGCAAAACTGAGATAATATATCAGTAGCTTGAATGAATTCAAGTAGGTGTTCTAGCTTGTATCTTCTGCTATAAAACTCCCTTCCCTTGGTAGGTACACCTAGGATTTCACCAAAGGCTTCGAGAGGATATTCCCACCATTTCTTGTTGAGATGGAACTTCACCACCTTTGTCTCTGGGTTGAAGCTGAAGTTAGCATAAAACTCTCTTATCAGTTCAGGATACACGGGTCCGTTGATTAGCACAAATGATGATAGATCTGTTTGGAGTAACTTGTCGAATATTTCGGGAAATGCTTCAATGTTCACAATTCTTCCTTCTGCAATCGTTCTAGTTTTGTGCCACTTTTTGTTGTAAATTATACGTTTTCTTGCATTAGCAGGTGGATTATATCTATCTTCATCGCCTCTTGATTGAGCATTCTTAGTTCTCGCCATTTTCTACACAATGACACTTTAAATTAATCCAAAGTGTGTGTATAATTCAATTGCAGGCAACGTGTTTTGCAAACTTTAATTACCATCAACACTTAAGTGTTTTGATGTTAATGTTCTTCACATTTTCACTCTCAATTAGTGTCAATGAGTTTGCAACTAGATTATGATTTTTACAAAGTTCATATGTGTTCTAGATTCTTAAGATCATCATTAACACAAGCATAATTTGATATCTAACATGTTTTTGAATACATTTTGAGGAGTTATCTTAGTATTTTAGAGACATTTTAATCCTAAAACACACTAAAATGGGTAAAAACGGGGAAAAAGATATTTTTAATGTTTTGTTTGAGAAAATTTGTTAAAACAGATCAAAAACATGGAAAAACCACAGAAAAGGCTATGAAGCCGCCGGCAGGGAGTCAAGGAAGCCGCCGGCTTGGGGTTGAATATGCCAGAATGTTCCAGAATTGATCGCAGAATGTGATGAACTTGTTGACCAAGCAAAATGCAGATGAAGCCGCCAGCTTCATCCTAAAGCCGCCGGCTTCATCCTAAAGCCGCCGGACTAATAGACACGATTTCTCGACTTGTCGACCAAGTTTAAGTAAAAATGGAAACAAAATCAGAAAGATTTGTCGGATCACTGAAGCCGCCGGCATGCTACCAAGCCGCCGGCTTAATTATGACCGTTACGCGTTTTATGCTTACAAATCAAGTTAAACTTGTAGAAGGAGTCACCGACTCAAGGCAAGCCGCCGGCTTCCCAATTCAGTTTGGTTTCATTTTTCTTTTAGAGTTTTCTCTAAAACCCTTAAGTTATATTTACTTTTCATTGTAATCAAGAATCATTCAAGTTAATTATTCAAGTTCTTTTCATCTACCTTTTTAAGGTATGATTCTATCTTTACTTTATTGTTTAGTCTATTTTATTTACTTTACTCATTTCTGTTTGGCTTCTGCTATGAACTAAACGTTCATAGTGGTCCAAGCCGCCAACTTGACTGGAACAAAGCCGCCGGCTTCGTGTGCTTTATCCGTACAGTTTCATGTTCTTTTCCAGATCTGTATGGTCGAGTTTCTGTAATGATGTTTGAACTTTTTTGAATCTGTTTTGCTTAAATATACTTGTTTGTCATGTTTAATGATTAAATAACATGATTTGAGGATTGATAAGTACTTGATCCGATGATCTATTATTCGATTCATGCTACTTGTTTAGATCTAGTCCATTAAACTTGTCAAATTGAATTACATGCAAGTAAGTTAAAAAACTTAATAGTAATAAACTTGTTTAATTGGAATTACGCTTATATAATAGAATTTGATATTGTTAGGCTTAATCGAAGAACCTTTGTTTGGATTTGTTTAATTAATGATTGCATGAGAACTTAGTAGTAATTGATTTTCAGCTTGTAACTTGAGTTGATCTACTTGATGTTTAATAGCTTATATAATTTGTCAGTCTATTTGCATATTTATCCTCATCACAAGATTAATATGTATCATGTAATTGAATTAAATATGAAGAATTGAGATGTTACTCATGCACATCACGTGTCTAGCATATACTTTAAGACCTACTTATTGAATGATATGCAACACTTAGCTTAACCTATCAAGGGATAATAGTTGGTCTATGATTATTATTCTGTTTTGTGTTAATATAAGTTATGAAACTTGCCTAATATGATTCCCGTATAAGTTAGTTGTTCATGTAACTACTTTTATTTTTACCTGTTTATTTTGAATCTTCAATTCCTTGTTTTATTTTATTTCTCTGTTTATCTTGAAAGCATCTCTTTCCTAAGAGATAAGAATCTATCCTATAAAAGATATAAAAATCTATCTTTAATTCTTTAATAAGAATTAAATTATTTAAATAAAACAACTCTTATCCGCATCTACGCTCTCTTGGGACGATAACCTAAAATACTGCATCTGATCGGGTTTTGTTGCTCGTTAGGGTGTTCAAGTGTAATAATAAAGGTTTTATAAATTTAAAAGTTGAAAGATAAGTTAAGCACTACTGCACACACACTTTTGACACATCATGAACCCTAGAATTGTTCAACGTTAAATCAATGCATAGATAGGCATCACTACAATCGTTTCTAAGTTATTTTCAAGAACAATTTTGATTGTTTGCATCAATTTAGGTTTAGAGACATTCTAGTTAGGGTTTCTTCACAAGAGCAGTGAAGAGTTCATCATACAAATACAATTGAATGATAGGAAATCAAGGATTAATCATACCAAAAGTACGAATTAAAGTGGAGGGAATGCGTGTTCTTCAATGTGCGGTCGATCTTCTCAGCCATGCAGAGAGTTTTTATTTTGGATTGATTTTGAATGGAATGTAACGTGAAAGTTTTATTCAATTAAAAACAGTGTCACGGTCAAAGTATGGTCAACCGTGGCCTTGGCCGTGGATGAAAATCTTCTAGAAGGTTGGAACAGGTGTCTGCGGTCGAGTCTGCGGTCAGCCGTGCTTCAGCTGTGGATCTCCTGATGCAGAATTTCTTCACTTCTTCTTCTTTTGAGCGCGTTTGACGATTCTTAGGTTCTATAGAATACTTGAGGACAAATTTTCTTTTCCTGACATTGAATGATCACATCCACCCAATGTTTCATCATCAATGACACGTAATATACTATATATATATATATATATATATATATATATATATATATATATATATATATATATATATATATATATATATATATATACATATATATACATATATATAATTACACATATAGTATACACAAAACACATAAACTGGTATGTAGCATGCAATTTATAGTTTCATACAATCCTAATACAAGTAGACTTCTTTCAACATTCCTTTTGAAATCATTTTCAAAAACAATTTTGCATTTGTATGAAAAACTTTTCATTATTTTAAAGTCTTTTTAGAAGGTTATTCTAATTAGCATTTTGATCATTGGTTTTGATTGATTTTAAGGTTACACAATCCTTGACTTATCCCTTTCATTGAATTGCTAGTTTGGCTCATTCTTCCCATGTACTCTGTTCTCCTAATAATAGACAATGGACTTTGATTACGTGATTTGTATTTGCTAGAGTCGTGATGCAAATTCATTTCAAATTTATCTTTTGATGAATTATAAATAGTTGTCTTTTCAAGTTTTTTTTAAAGAATTGTTTTCATCAATTAGAACTTTGTTAAGTTGCTTAATGGTCAAGCATATTTTCACGAGGTCAAGGTGAACTTACGCTTGAGTGCATAGTAGGGTTTAAGGACTAACAACATTCGAACCTCCGACACTTAGTCGTGGATAACCCACATCGGTATCGTTTCGATTCCGACAAGAAGGCCGATTTGAGAGTCCACCAACAACCTAGCATACGAGGTTGAGTAGCCCAAAGACATGAAGGTTTTATAGTTTGAGACATACCTGAAAGTCTTAGAGATCATATGAAGCTTTGTTCTCACGACGAAGATTTGTATGCTGTAGTTTACGTATAAGTAAAACGAATGAATGTGTATGTTTTAGGGTTTATGAGCTATGTATTTATAGGCTCATGAATTAGGGTTTTGTTGGAATCCCTTCCCTAATTAAATGCAATCTTATCCCAACTAACTTTCGTTATTTAAGGAAAAGAATCTGAATTGATTATACCGTACATTCTTCTAGAATGTACTGAACCCTTATGCAAGTATACGAAACTCGCATCAGATGGTATAGGCGCACGAGGTGTGGCTATACCCGTGTCAAATGATGGCAACTCACGTGCGTTTTGGGGCTTTAGATGCGCAATCCGCATAGTCCTGCGGATATGCGTATCATTAAGTCCCCCCAGTTCGATGTTATATACAATGAAAATTAGTGTATGACGTCGAACTAAGAAGAAAAAATTTACACATAATGGAACCTTAACAACACCTTTGAACCAAATTAGCATGCTTAATAGTTCCAATACAAATCCTAGTTGGATTTCAAATGTAACCGGACAGTGCATGAGGTTATTTAAATATATATGCGTAATCGGATACTGTATTGGCATTAAATGCAATGTATGCGTGCAGTCACCAAACTGTCTTTTCGGCTGCATTTCCTGCACCCGAGGTTACAACTGTCACTGTATACCGAAAAGGTAATGATTGTAATTATGCAACCGCCTGTTGATGCTAACGTGCACCGGACCTCTTAACAAAGTATTTTAGCTTAAGATTGATACACGTGTATGGCTACCATTATACCCTTGTTACTTTTTGACTCCCGTATGTTCTCTATAAATAGCCTTTTGGCTTTTTCTTATCTCACAATCTTTTCCTTTTGAAATCATTCAACCCTTTTCATCTTCTCTGCAAAAACCTAACAAAGGTATATCTCGTACTCTTATACTTTTGCATTTACACTATGTAACCCTAGTTACAATTTTTATGCATCACTCATTTGTTGTTCTGATTGTTGTCATTGTAGATGAAGTTGGAATCTTACTCCCCCAATCCGACCACTGATTCCAGTAACCCTTCAAGTTCACCGATTAGTCATTCAGACACATGACCTTCACTATACCAAACTCCCGGTGCTAGAGGGCTAAGTGAGCACAAAAGGTTACATGATGAAGGTACTAATTTCAGCCGACGAACTTGTCATTTGAATATCGACGTTAAGTTTTTATACACCATGTTTATCTTTTTTGCAGGTCCAAGTGGTGTAGCTCATCCTTCCAAACGCATGTGCCCAAATCCAGATGATTTGTCTTTACTGATTCTGAATGCCAGTGAGTTTATGAAGGTTGCTCCTCCAGTATTTGTACAACAATTTTCTTTTTTACAATCATGTGCCCCTCCACAATTGATGCAAAAGTTTTCTGCACTTTCACCCTCCGAGGAACTTTATATTGACACACAATCGACACTGTTCAACTTTGCCAAGGACCTCAACCGTTTGCAACTCAAATCTGCTGCGCTCTCTCTTCCACCACCGCCGTCACCGACAGAGGCTTCCAAGATACATGCCTTGCAACAGGAAAATGTAAAACTAACTGCCCAGCTTGCTGTTGCAGTAACCGTGCACGTGCAGGCAGAAGAGCGGATCAATTTTATGATGTTTAAAAGGCAACCGGAGGAAGATCAGCATGATGAGGAAAAGAGGTTTATGGAGTCCGAGAATCATGGGGTGCGAAATTGAAAGAGGAAAAGAGGTTTATGATGAGGAAAAGAGGTTTATAAGGAAGATCACCCTGCAAAACTGAAAGAAGCAGAGGGCCATGTTGTGTTTTTAAATGAAAGCTTTAGCGACTGGATTTCAGCCCAGGAATCATGGGGTGCCAAGCATGGTGTTATAAAGGCGCAATATGACATTCTTCGTCAGGGCCTTCCAACAATAGTCCAACATGCGCTTGACTGCAAAGCAATCGAGCAGTATTTTGGCGTAGCTATGGTTGCTGCTCGCGCCTATGAGCGCACCCTTTTCTGGAATGTCATTTTTCAGGAAATGCCTGTACCCCCCGTGATTCCCCCCAATATTGCTGAGTTGCTCATCGATGGAGCCAAGGAAAAATGTGAGGAAGCTTGTTCCCAGCTTCAACAAATCTCAATCCCAAGTCTTCAATTTCTCATTAACGATCCTACCATCTCCGCGCAGGAGATAATTACTGACAAACTCGATTGAGTTTGTTAAGCTACCCTAGATGGATACCATTCATCCTACCTTGGGTGGCTTGTTTTTTTCCAGTGAGGGATGGGCCTTGCAGTCTTGGAGGTTTCGCATCCCTATATTATATTTTCCTTTTCTGTTTACAGCGGAGTATGCGTCTGATCGCTGCGTGCGAGGATGGCAAACTCTCCTTAGTGTTGGGCAAATGTTCCAGCCAATACCACCCCCCTTTTTTTATTTTTTTTACTTTTATATTAGCTTATATTAGGTCAAATTTTGGTACACGTCCCACTTTTATGCTAAGCGGTTGACTTTATATTCTCTAATTATAATTTGTTAGCTTTTGATTGAATATAATTCGACATATTTTTTGGTTAAAGTGCATTTATTGTGTTTTTACGAAATCACTACGGCGGTTATAATGATTTGTTACAACATTATGCATTCAATAACTCTTATGTAGAATAAATGCCATGACTTCATGACGGGAGCGACCCTTCAATCATTTCATGATCTTTTTATTCTTGCACCAACAATCAAATGTTGTACGCACCACTAAGCAAACCAATGCTTATAAGTTTATACTCAAGACTTTTATAAAAAATTTTATATGTACGTACGCGTATATAATCCAATGTAAATTACCCGTACTATAGACAAACCAATGTCTATACTCGAGAGTCTTTCGGCCACGCCAATGTCCGGGTTATTTAAACAAGTAAACCAAACTTGTGTTTTATAGTCTAGACTATGCAAGTCTCCATCTTAAGTAGCGTACAAGCGTTTGAAACAAACTAATGTTTTACTACTGTCACCATTAAAAAGAGTATTAGTAACCAAACTAAACTATGCCACTTGAGACTCGGAGTGTGTCCGTGTGCCGCTTAAGGGGCATGCAATCAACAAATGTAAAAATGCACAAGTTATTGGCTTAAATTGCATAATTCAATTTATTTCAAACATATCACTTGACCAACACTTCGCTGTCATGTTTACAATGGAAAATAAAAAATTCATATAATAAAAACTTTAAACAGATGTCTCTAGGGTGATCAATCCCTCTGCAGTTTTTTCATATGTAGCACCGTTTTAGTGTTTGCGCATGCCAGGTGTGCTTTATTGCTTTTCCATCCAAACTTGCTAGCCGATACGCCCCTGTATCACTTACGCCAATAACCTTGTACGGTCCTTCCCATTTAGGTCCAAGTTTACCCGTGTCCTCTACTCTGCTTGCTTCATTTTTTCACCACACCAAGTCATCCAATTGGAAACATAATGGTTATACGCGCTTATTATAGTAGCTTGCGATTCTTTGCTTGTTGATTGCTTCTTTTATAGCCGCCATTTCTCTGCGTTCTTCAACTAAGTTTAAATTTTCACGCAGTTCTTCGCTATTGCTACTTTCATCAAAGGAAGCTATGCGCATAGTTGGCACATTTGGGTATTACAGCCTCGGACCCGTACACCAAACTAAATGGTGTTTCATTAGTTGCGCCTTTTGGAGTTGTGCGATGTGCCCACAATACGTTAGGCAGCTCATCTATCCAACCCCTTTGACACAATTCAAGCCTTGCTTTGATTCCTAACACAATGTCCCAATTTGTAACCTCACATTGACCATTCGCCTGAGGGTGTGTGACTGATGTAAATGTTTGCTTTATATTCAATTCTTGGCACCAGTCACTGAATGGATTATCTTCAAACTGGGTATCATTGTCGCTTACCATTTCATTTGGTATTCCAAACCGACAGACAATGTTTTCCCATACGAAATTTCGGATTTGCTTGCCCGAAATTGTTTTCAGCAGTTTGGCTTCTACCCACTTCGTAAAATAATCAACGGCCACTACCAGAAACTTTACGCCCCCAGGTCCTGTGGGGAATGGCCCCACTATGTCGATTGCCCATTTGCAGAATGGCCATGGAGACGCAATCGGTATCATTGGATGTCGCGGAGCCTTGCTTACCGGTGCATGAAGCTGACACGACTGACATTTGTGTATCACTTCTGCAGCATCTCTGTACATTGACGGCCAGTAGTAACTGATTCGCATTATTTTGGACGCAACTGTTTTGTGTCCTGAGTGCAAAGCACACATTCTCTCATGCACTTCCCGTATGATTGATTCTGCTTGAGTTGGATTAAGACACCGCAAATGGGGTCTCAAAAAAGACTTTCTGTATAGAATTCCCTTGTCTAACAAATACATTGGTGCTTTCATCTTAATCTTTCTTGCTTCAATTGAATCTATCGGCAATGTACCTTTGTTTAGAAATTCTACTATTGGTGTCATCCAACTCTGCTCCTCTTCTTCGACTGTGGCGGATACATTGTCTTCCTCAATAGATTTTACTTTAACTTCCTCAACCCAAATTTCTTTCTTAAAATGGCTGAATGTTAAGGCAGCTAACTTACTAAGTGCGTCCGCCTTTTTGTTCAACGTTCTTGAAACCTGAGTTATCTGGAATAAGTTAAAGTCTATCGCCAGTTCTTGCACAAGTTTTAGATATTTTTGCATTGATTCATCATGTGCCTCAAATATTCCATTGAATTGGTTTGCAACCAACTGCGAATCAACATATACTAACAGTTCTTTTACTTCCAGATATTTTGCTACCCGCATTTCAGATAACAATGCTTCATACTCAGTTTCATTGTTTATAACGGGGAAGATAAATCGCAACGCAAAGGTATATTCTTCTCCCTCTGAACTTTTTAGGACTATGCCTGCCCCTGCGCCTTCTGGTCCACAAGCCCCGTCTGTGTGCATCTCCTACAACTGTTCGGGCGGAGGTGGTATTTCTTTTGATTCATGCGAGACTTCTATATCTCCAGCTGTTTCAGCCAGATAATCGTCTAGGACTTGTCCTTTTACTGCACTTCTTGGTGAGAAGCTTATCTCATGCTCTCCCAATTCAATAGCCCATTTGGCCATCGACCAGAATTTTCTGGTTTATAAAGCACCTGCTTTATTGGCTGATCTGTTAGGACCATTATTGGATGCGCTTAGAAATATCTCCTTAAGCGTCTAGCCGTATGCACGAGTGCATAAACCAGTTTTTCAATTGTAGGATAGTTTAATTCGCTCCCTGTTAAGGCTTTGCTAACAAAATATACAGGCATTTGTACATGTCCCCTGTCCGCTATCAATAACGAACTTATTGCTTCTTTCGATGCTGCTAAGTAAAGTACCAACGTTTCGCCCGCAATTGGCGCAGTCATTGCTGGCAACTCTTTCAGCAACTTTTTCATTTCCTAAAACGCCACTTCTGCTTCCTCCGTCCATTTTAAATCCGCTTTCTTTAAACAATTCTTTAATGTTCCGAAAAAAGGGAGGGATCGCTCTGCGGATTTTGATAAGAACCTTGTTAATGCCGCCAACTTACCCGTTAAACTTTGCACCTCCTTTTTATTTCTTGGTGACGGCATATTCTCGATTGCCTCTATTTTCTTTGGATTTGCACGTATCCCGCGCTCAGTTATTATATGACCAAGAAACTTTCCTTCTTCTTCTCCAAAACTGCACTTTGACGGGTTGAGCTTCATATTAATCTTTCTTAATGATGCGAACGTTTCTAATATGTCTTCCAACAAGCCTTGCTCTGTTGTGCTCTTTATAACTAAGTCATCAACGTACGCTTCTAAATTTCTGCCAATCTGACCTTTGAAAGCCTCGTCTATTACCCATTGGTATGTTAGTCCGGCGTTTTTTAAACCAAATGGCATCTTGGTATAGCAGTATATGGCTCTTGGCACGCCCGTCATGTCCGCTTCTTTCCATGCAAAGACATCCGTATTAGAAGCTAATATATTACGAAGCTTAAACTTTGTCTCATCGGACAATCCTCCGCCAATTTTAATTTTTTGTTCTGGATGTCATGAATTTGCGATGATCATGCAGCTTCGAAGCTGCTCTGCCTTACTTGGCTGTTTTTCTACTTGTTCCACAGCCGCGATGATTACATCTTGTTTTTCTGACCTTATCATTGCAATTCCTAATGGTGTTGAGAACTTGACAAGGCCATGTACTGTTGAAGGGATAGCTGCCAATTTTTGCAAAGTTGTGCATCCTAAAAGCGCATTATATTTTGAGTAAGACCTTACGACAGCGAATTCTACTGTTGTACTCCTTACTAACTCCTTATTATCATCATCTACCAGCTCTAGTTCTAATTCAATGATCCCGATTGGCCATGCGGACTCCCCAAAAAATTCTAATAATGCGGTGTTAGGGGCCACTAGCTTGGCTCACACAGCCCCTGGCAGCAAGCGAAAACAATGTTCGTACATTATATCAACACCGCAACCTGTGTCTATATGCAGTCGGTTGATGATGTACCCGCAGCTTTTAACACGTCCCTTAATAGTGATGGGCGCATCCAAGGGTTCCTGTGCTATGACCGGGAACATGATGGGAGTGTTTTCCCATTCTTCAGATACTTCCAACTTGCATCTCTGATTTGCTCGTTCGCTGGTTACCATATTTATGGTTTTATCCATTTGCTTTCCATCATTCTTCTTTTGCCACGGATATTCCTTTTCTCCTTTTGGCTTATCGATTGGTGCTCTTGCATTTTTCTTCAGGTGTTGCAATCTTCCTCTTTTGAGTTCAGCAACTACCTTTTCTATTAAATGCCGACATTCATTGGTTTCATGACCGTAATCATCATGAAAATCACAAAATTTACTTTTATCTTTATTCCCATACTTTGACAAAGGCACTGGAGGGTCGAAGCTTTTGCATACTGTGTCTGTAGCCAAAATTTCTTTTGGTGTTTTTGTGAGGTCTTTTATTAGCGCAACATTCTCGGTGTGGCTGCTTTTATACCTCTGACTTCCTCCCCCTTTGTTGTTGTTGAATTTGCGATACTTGTCATTATGATAGTTACCACTCCTGGGTTACCCATTACTACCATAACGCCTGCCAGACTCTGACCCTCTTCCCTGCACTTGATAATAATCATCGTCGATGTCTGATGTACGTAGAGGTGTATACGAAATAGCTTATATTTTACTAGGAAATACTATTAAATACGATACAATTTTACACAAGTTATTTATTTATTTATAGAGTGGATATACCTAAACCTTCCTACAACACTTATAGGCAGTGTACCTAATCGTACAGTAGTGTAGTTTTTAGTAAGTCCGGTTCGTTCCACAGGGATCTAGCCAAGTTTAACGCCATATTTTTAAAACTATATTTATATATAAATATGTATATAGGTAGTATTATAATTATAAAAGGGGGTTTTTACCGTTTAATGACCGGTTTGTCGATTTTAAAACTTTAGTCGCAGTTAAAACCTAATGTAAAATAAAAATAACTTAATTTAAACCGTAAAGTAAATGACAATAATTAAAGTGCGATAAATTAAAGTGCGATAAATAAAATGACAATAAATAAAATTGCGATAATTAAAAAGTACGATAATTAAAAGTGCAATTAAATAAAATGACAGTAAATAAAAGTGCGATAAAATATGAAGTAAAGGAATTATGCTTATTTAAACTTTCGTAATCATGATGTTTGACGTGTTGATTTTAGTTTATTACCATGGGTTAATTGTCCTTTGTCCTGGATTATTCGATATGTCCATCTGGTTTTTGTCCATAACAGTCCATCAGTCATAAATATAAAGTGCGAGTGTCCTCGTCAAATTATCCTTACATCCAAAGTCAAATATTCCAACTAATTGGGGACTTAAACTATAATTACACCAATTTTCCTTGTATATAATTCACCTCTGTTTTAATAAGTCCATTGACTATTAATCCATTCTCGTGTCTGGTTAAATGAACGATTATTAGTACTTATAAATATCCCGCCCATCGTGTCCGATCGAGTGTATGTGGTTATTTATAGGTAAGTCCAATTGTAAATCTTTATATTAAATTAACGAACTATCATTCAATTAAACAAATATAAAGCCCATTAATAGCCCATAGTCTAATTTCCACAAGTATCGTTCTTTTGTCCAAACCCCAATTATGGTACAAAGCGCAATTACCCCGTATTTAATATTTAGCCCAACATCAAGATTACTTCGGTATTAAATAAGCATAATAATAACTTAGCTACGAGACATTAATTTAAAAAGGATGAACATAACTTACAATGATTAATAATAGCGTAGCGTTATACGGACAGAATTTCGACTTACACACTTACAACATTCGCTAACATACCCTTATTATTATTAAATTAAAATTAAACTTAAAATTATAATTATATATATATATATATATATATATATATATATATATATATATATATATATATATATATATATATATATATATATATATATATATATATATATATATATATATATATATATTACGTGAGAGATAGAGAGTAGAGAAAGATGTGTGTTAAAATCGATCAGAATGCGCGACTTTTATAGCCCCACAATTCACTGTAGAGCTTCGCGAGTGCTGAATATTTATGCTTTAAACCTCCGCGAGTGCGGAGGTCTGGAATCCAGCTCACCAATTGAATTAAACGTGGGCTGCTTTGATTAAAATAATATATAATATATATATATAATTAATTATATATAATATTATATTCTTGTGCATAGTTGACTTGTAATTTTGGATCCATTGCGTCGCACGCTGAAAGTTGGTTCATGTCTCGGTTCCGGATTTTCGAACACCTTTTCGTACAATTTAATATCTTGTACTTTGTGTTTCACGGCTTGTACTCTTGTAACTTTTAGACGTTTCTCATCAATAATTTGAACCACTTTGATTGTACTTTGTACTTTTTTAGCTTTTTGGTCATTTGCGTCTTCAATTCGTCGAATCTGTCTTTTATTTTCACCTTTTAATATTTAAACGAATATCACTTGTAAATAGAAGAATTGTAACTAAAAGCTTGTCTTTCTTGAGGGATAATGCGATGAAATATATGTTCGTTTTTAGCATTATCAATGTCCATACTTGAAGAGGTGTTTCCGCAATTCGGTTTTATATCTTCTTGTGCCCGCATGTAATCATGCATTTCTTTTACGGCTTCTGCGAAAGTTCCTGGCACTCTTCTGCGTAACCGCTGCCATAAAGATAGGTGTCTGTCGGTATCTATACAATGTATAAAGCCGGACACCTTCTGGCTTTCTGGCTGAAATGTCCCGTTCATATTGATTATAAATATTTCATATTAATTGGTTTCGTTGCGAGGTTTTGACCTCTATATGAGACGTTTTTCAATTACTGCATTCGATTTTAAAACAAACCATAACCTTTATTTTATCGATAAAGGTTTAAAAAGCATTACGTAGATTATCAATTAATGATAATCAAAACATATAGCGTTTACATACGACCATTACATAATGGTTCACAATAATATTTTACAGCAATTTATTTTCCGAATGCAGTTTTCAAACAATATTATACAAGCATGCTGACTCCAAATCTTGTCCTTAATTAGCATGCAACAGCTGAAGCTCTTAATAATCACCTGTGAATAAACATGCTTAAAAACGTCAACAAAAATGTTGGTGAGTTATAGGTTTAACCTATATGTATCAAATTGTAATAATAGACCACAAGATTTCATTAATAAATAATCATACACTCGCAGGTGTATAAAAATCATTCGTATGATGAACACCTGGTAACCGACATTAACATAATGCATATAGAATATCCCCCGCATACTCTTAATATGCCATAAATATTGGCAATCGCAATCACCATTTAAATCGAAGTACTAAAGCATTCGAAATTCTAGAATGGGGTTTGTTAGGCCTATATATCTATCTTTAGGATTCGCGTCAATTAGGGGTCATTTCCCTAATTCTTAGATTACCAGACTTGAAGGGGCGATATTCGGTTTAATAATCCAACCATAGAATGTAGTTTCGCATACTTGTGTCTATTTTGTAAAACATTTATAAAACTGCATGTATTCTCATCCCAAAAATATTAGATTTTAAAAGTGGGACTATAACTCACTTTCACAGATTATCAATTCGTCGAGAATTAGACTTGGCCACGGGTTGATTTACGAATCTATAACAAATATATACATATATATTAAAGTATGATCGAAATATATTAACAACATTTTTATTACGTGTTGACGTTTTAAGTTGTTAAGTTAGCAGTCCAACGTTAGTAGTCCATAGTTAGTAGTACATCAATATATTTTCTCGAATCAATCCACGACCCAGTGTATACAAGTCTCAGACTCGATCACAACTCAAGGTATATATATTATTTTGGAATTAACCTCAACCCTGTATAGCTAACTCGAGCATTACCGCATATAGAGTGTCTATGGTTATTCCAAATAATATATATATATGACGTCGATATAATATGTCAAAACATTGTATACGTGTCTATGGTCTATCAAGATTACATAATATATGTTAGATTACATGTATAATATAATATAAGTTAGTTAAGTTATGGTTACTATAGATTTGTTATAAAATTTTCGTAGCTAAACTAGTAAATCTAACCAATTTTGTTTTACCCATAATTTCTTCGATATAAATCCATTTTGAGTGAATCAAGTTGCTATGGTTTCATAATGAACTGAAATTTATGAAACTAAACAGAACAAGTATAAGTTTATAGTCAGAAATACAGGTTACAAGTCATTTTTGAAAGAGGTAGTCATTTCCGTCGAAAGAACGACATCTTGATGACCATTTTGAAAAACATACTTCCACTTTGAGTTTAACCATGCTTTTTGGATATAGTATCATGTTCATATGAAATATCATTTTTCCAGAAAACAAACTTCAAATTCAAAGATTAAGATAGTTTTTATTTTTCCAATCCAAAACAGCCCCCGGTTTACTACAACGGCGTATGTCCGATTTTAAGGTGTTCTTCGTGTTTTCAGGTTGTAAATCATTAAGTTAGCATATCATATAGATATAGAACATGTGTTTAGTTGATTTTAAAAGTTAAGTTAGAAGGATTAACTTTGTTTGCGAACAAGTTTAGAATTAACTAAACTATGTTCTAGTGATGACAAGTTATAATCTTCGAATAAGAAAGTTTTATATATATTAATCGAATGATGTTATGAACACCATACTACCTCAAATATAGTAGGTAAACCTACTGGAAATGACAATAAATGATCTAGAGCTTCAAAGGATCTTGGATGGCTTGAAAGTTCTTGAAGCAGAATCATGACACGAAAACAAGTTCAAGTAAGATTACTACTCGAATTAAGATAGTTATAGTTATAGAAATTGAATCAAAGCTTTAATATAAATATTAACTTGAATTATAAAGATAACCTACTGTAAATAACAAAGGTTTCTTGATCTTAGAGGATTGATTGGAATGGATTAGAGAGCTTGTAAGTAGACTTGCAAACTTGAAAGTGTTCTTGAGTAGTTGTTTTGTATGTTGATCTAAGTAAGGATTTTTGAACTAGATTGAGCTAGATTTTGATGAAGATGATAAAGAACACTTAAAACATCAAGAGAGAACTTGAGAGAGATGAGTTTGATTCAAAGAACTTGAAAAATGGAAGTGTTGGTGAGTAGTGATGTTCACGTGAATATGGAGGTCACATATAGGCTCCATAAGTTTGTATTTTTGTTAGATATTTCATGCTAGTTTACAAATGATGGTTCCCACATGTTTAGGTGACTCATTAAGGCTGCTAAGAGCTGATCATTGAAATATATATACCAATAGTATATACATCTAGGAGCTGTGTATTGTACGAGTACGAATACGGGTGCATACGAGTAGAATTGTTGATGAAAATGAATGAGAATGCAATTCTAAGCATTTTGGTTAAGTAGAAGTACTTTGATATGTGTCATGAAGTCTTTCAAAAGTGTAATGATACATCCTAATATACTACATGTATATACATTTTAACTGAGTCGTTTAGTCATCGTTAGTCGTTACATGTACATGTTGTTTCGGAACCTTTAAGTTAATGATTTCGTTAAATGTAATTAATCCCATTTTTATTATATCTAATGTGTGACAACCCGGAAATTTCCAACCAAATTTAAACTTTATCTTTGTATTATTCCGACACGATAAGCAAAGTTTGTTAAGTTGAATCTCAAGAATTTTAAACTGTGCTCATGCATTCATTTAACCTCGACCAAATTCCGACGATTCACGAACCTTTATATATATATATATATATATATATATATATATATATATATATATATATATATATATATATATATATATATATATATATATATATATATATATATGTGTGTGTGTGTGTGTGTGTGTGTGTGTGTGTGTGTACATGTGTGTATATATATTATAACTTGAGAATGTTAACAAAGTATTAAACATATAATACTTTACATGAACATATTGTTTCAATATAAGTTTAATATATTTATCGACAGAATTAAAAGATAATATTAAATGATTGAATTATCAGATACATTGTGATATGATTACGGGTCTATGTTATGAGGTCCACTGTGATTAAAGAAATCTATTCTTTTTGACAACATTCGGAAAATGGTAAAGTGATTTATATGTAAGAACAAATGTGTCAATCAACAGGAACTAGACAACGGTTAGTGGAAATTCCTGTTTAATTTCCAATTCATGTTTTATAATATTTTCCTCGTGACCTTGATAAGATAACTATTTTAACTTTCATTTTATCTAATGTGAAAGTAAGAACGTGGAGTGTAAATAACTTAGATGTTGGATATCGACAAGTTAAGTAACTCGACATTTTTTATTAAGATGATTTCATACGTTTATTTAACCTTTGGACTTTATCTCATGCTTCACCAACAGACTGTAATTTAAAAACTTGAAACCTATTATGAATATATATAATTCTACTTTTCTAAAACGTTTTATGATATAACAATTTCCATTATTTTAACCCTTTAACAAAATGATTCTTAAATATATTTAGTTTTGGAAAACAAAATTATCATATTTATTTGATTTAGTTTCAAACGTACAAAAACGTTTTCAGTTTAAAAAGAACTTTATTATTAAAACGTATATAACTTTTATAAATATCTAGAACCACTTTTGACAACTCATTTCTTAACCAGCTTGATAAAGATAACGATATTTATATTTTATTTTATTAAATATATATAACGATTTAAATTAATATTATATATATTTATACGCATATTATACGTACATAGTTTTATACTTTTACTATACTTTAACTTTACCTTTACTTTACTTTTACTTTACTTTAACTTTAATAATTGATACTTTAATAATTCACTTTAATAATTCACTTTAATAAGTCGTACTTTAATAATTCACTTTAATAATTCAAAAATCTATTATAAATAGAATTCAATAGGTTTCATTATTTCATAGAAACTTGAAAATATATTTCTCTAAACTCTCTCAATCGATTTACATATATATATATTTACTCAGTATTATTTCAAGATATTATTAGTATACATAAAATACTACGATGGAGTTATGTTCAGGCGATTTCAAAATAAGTTTTTAAATGGGATAGAGCTAAGGAAATTATGGGTTATAGCTATGGAGGTTATGGGTATTGTTCGATGGTATTGCTCGTGAGGTCAACCTAACGTTTATCATTTTTGTTCCGTCTACGTACTTTCCTGCAATATTGAATCAAAATATTGATACATGAGCATTCATATCTTATCTTTTATATATTAATAGTGTATCCCTGACTAGTGCTTGAGTATATATGATTATGCATGTTGTATGCTTAGTTTCGTCATTAAATAGTTTATGACAAATCATGAATTTAATACATATGCTACTAAGATAAGGTATATGATATGCTTGTCATTGGAAAGCTAGCGAAAAGTTAATAATTTTTCATTTAGAAAGCTTATGGTTTCGATGAACGGATTAAAAGATATGGTCAACTGAATTATTATTAATTTTAGTATTATTATTATTAAAATGATTATTATTATTACTATCATCGTTATTATTACTATTATTTAATAATAATAATTATTATTATTATTAATATCATTATCATTATTAATATAAGTATTATTATTATTATTATTATTATTATTATTATTATTATTATTATTATTATTATTATTATTATTATTATTATTAGTATTATCATTAATATTATTAGTATCATTATCATTAAAACTAATATTAGTATCATCTAATTATCATGATTACTATTATTATCATTATTATTAATACGATATAAAAGAGGACAAAAAGCTATTAAACAAGTCAATTAGGAAATAATGAGTATGAGTATCATGATAAAATTAAAATATTGTAAGCTATTGTTTTAAGAGAAAAATATCAATTTTATTATTTTTATCATTATTATTATTATTAAAAATATCATTATATTAAAACTAACATTTTTATTAAAATTATCATTTTTAATAGAAATATCATTGTTATTATAAAATATCATTATTATTATGATTTTTGTATTATTATTAAAATTATTATTATTATTATTATTATCAATAATATTAAAAAGTATCGTTATTACTAAGATTATCATATTTGTTAGAAAATGTATTCATTAAAATTATCATTTTATGAATATTATTAATATTATTAATAACAACAATATTATTATCACTATTATTATCATTAACATGTTTATAATAATATTATTTATTATTAAAATTATTATTATCATTAATAAACATAAATAATGTTATTATTATTATTATTATTATTATTATTATTATTATTATTATTATTATTATTATTATTATTATTATTAAAATAATTAATATTATTATTACAAAATAATGCAACTTTTGTTCATTATTATTATTATCAAGATTATTTTATCAAATAAATATGTAACACAAAAGATATTTTTACCACACGTAATATAATTACATTAATAATACAATCCACTATATTTTTATGATACCAAGTGAACTTTATAAATTTTATTACTTGAGATATATAAATGTATATCTTTATCATATACAAATTTTAATATAATTTTTATATATTAATAAATGACTTGTATTATTTACTCTAATAATATCTGATAAATATATTTAAATATATAAAATGACTATACTTAAGTTATATAATAAACATGTATAGATTTTGAAAGTCATTTTGGGTTAAGTTGACTTTTGTTGACTTTTGCATATCGGTCTCGAGCATTAGGATTGTGATACACTACGACTTTACCTAAATTGTTAGACAGATATTGACCAACATATAAATATATATACTTAATATAGGTTCGTGAATCTGAGGCCAACCCTACACTTGTTAAATGCCGTCATATGTATTTTTACTACAAAATACAATATTGTGAGTTTCATTTGCTCCCTTTTTAAATGCTTTTGCAATATATATTTTTGGGACTGAGAATACATGCACTTTTATAAATGTTTGACTAAATAGACACAAGTAATCGAAACTACATTCTATGGTTGAATTTTTATACCAAATATCGCCCTTGTTGAACTTAGTAGCCCATGAATTAGTGTTTATTATAATTGCCACTAATTGACGCGAATCCTAAAGGTAGATCTACGGGCTTTGACACGCCCCAGTCAGAGATTTTGAACTTCTTTAGTACTTTTATTTTTCTTTACAGACGAGTGGTTCTGTTTTGGGGATATTCTAGATGCATTTTGTTAATGTCGGTTACCAGGGGTTCAATCCATATGAATGATTTTTATGCAGATGCATGATGTATATGAAAAATGAAAATGAAAATCTTGTGGTCTATTAAATTAATGGAAATGATTGTTTATGATAAACTAATGAACTCACCAACTTTTTGGTTGACACTTGAAAGCGTGTTTATTCTCAGGTTTGAAAGAAATCTTCCGCTGTGCATTTGCTCATTTTAGAGATATTACTTGGAGTCATTCATGGCATATTTCAAAAGACGTTGCATTCGAGTCGTTGAGTTCAACAAGATTATTATTAAGTCATTGATAGTTTGATATATTATGAAATGGTATGCATGCCTGTCAACTTTTGATGTAATGAAAGTTTGTCTTTTAAAAACGGATGCAATGTTTGTAAAATGTATCATATAGAGGTCAAATACCTCGCAATGAAATCAATTATTATGTAATGTTTATAATCAATATGAACGGGGAATTTCAGTTGGTATCAAAGCGGTGGTATTAGCGAACCAGGTCTTGCATTAGTATGTCTAATTGATAGATATTAAGATGCATTAATGAGTCTGGACTTCAACCTTAGCTGCGTGTCAAAAAGTTTTGCTTATCATTTCTTATCGGAAATTACCTACTTATCATCCTTAAGTGTAAGATATGTTTTCCTGCATTTATTGCATAGATAGTGTACAGACGAATTCATATCTTAGCATATCTGTTACTGTAAACTTTACCTGACATCTTTCAAAGATTCCTCCGTGATTTATGGAATTTTGGTATTATATATACATATGTAAATTATGTATTAAAGAATACTAATCAAAATCCTACAATCTATCGCATATCAAAAATCATTTCCCTGATCATACAAGATGGATCACGTATCTAGTTCAAATTCCTTAGATTCCGACAACTATTCTGATATGGATTTTCACTCGAGCTTCGAAAGCAGTGTGATCGGAAAGGATCAACCAATTAGCCATCAACTATTATGGATGAATTGGGGATGGGTTCGTAGCCTACTTAATCATTGGAGATAAGAAGAAGGCGATCCCTTCCATCCACCAAATTTCCCTCTTGGCGAAGAACCTGAAGCACTTACCGGTGAACCTGTTTGTAATACCATTTTCTCTCTTATTTCCAGGGTATCTCGTCATGACTATATATTATCTCGAATTTTAGGTCTTATTCATCTGCTCATCCGAATCAACAATCACCCCGGTGTAATTGAAGAATTTAACAAACTTCGCGCTCGGGTAGTGACTTTGGAGGATATGGTGCGAAGATTATGAGCACCATCATCAACACCAGTACCACCAACAATAACTACATTGCAAGCCTCAATATCGCGAACAACAACAGCATCACCGGCATCAACAGTACCACCATCAGGAACATCAACGGTACCATTACCACCACCATTAACAACCTCCGCACCCCACACCTCAACATCATAATTTGTACCTTGAGCATCAACATCATACGCACTGTAGGTACCAAGGAATACCAACAATATTTGAAAGGACCCATCCTAATCCATCCGAACGAAGTCCATATCGATTATAAACGATTCACAACAGTTGATTACATCGCGAGGTACTTGACCTCTATATGATACATTTTACAAACATTGCATTCGTTTTTGAAAGACAAACATCGAAAGTTGACAAGCACGCATCACATTTCATAATATATCAGACTATCAAATACTTAATAATAATCTTGCTGAATTCAATGACTCGAATGCAACGTCTTTTGAAATATGCTATGAATGACTCCAAGTAATATCTTTTAAATGAGCAAATGCACAGCAGAAGATCTCTTTCATACCTGAGAATAAATATGCTTTAATGTGTCAACCAAAAGGTTGGTGAGTTCATTAGTTTAACATAAATCATCATTTCATAATTTTAATAGACCATAAGATTTCATATTTCCATTTCTCATAAACATACGTCCCATGCATAGAGACAAAAATATCATTCATATGGATTGAACACCTGGTAACCGACATTCACATTATGCATATAAGAATATCCCCATCATTCCGGGATCCTCCTTCGGACATGATATAAATTTCGAAGTACTAAAGCATCCGGTACTTTGGATGGGGCTTGTTGGGCCAGATAGATCTATCTTTAGAGTTCGCATCAATTAGGGTGTCTGTTCCCTAATTCTTAGATTACCAGACTAAATAAAAAGGGGCATATTCGATTTTGATAATTCAACCATATAATGTAGTTTCAATTACTTGTGTCTATTTTGTAAAACATTTATAAAAATTGCGCATGTATTCTAAGCCCAAAAATGTAACGAGTAAAAAGGGAGCAAATGAACTCACCTAATGTATTTTGTAGTAAAAATACATAGGACTATATTGAACAATGCAGGGTTGACCTCGGATTCACGAACCTATATCATTATATATATATATATATATATATATATATATATATATATATATATATATATATATATATATATATATATATATATATATATATATATATATATATAATCGTAATCGAATAGATTTATATATTAGATTTATATATTATAAATGTTATCTTAGTAGATTAGGTGTTTTATTAGTAACTTAATTAAATGTATTTATTTTGTATACTTTAAAGAAATAAATATATTAATATAGTTTTGTTAGGTATATTTCTATATAATATCATAATAATAATACTATTACTTAGATTTAATAATGATGTTGAAAACAATTATTTTGATAATATCATTAGTCACTTTGTTAATAGAGATATTGATAATGATAATAGTAATATTAATATTAATAATGATAATAAAAATGTTAATTTTAATAAAATACAACTTTTAAGATTTATAGCTTTTTAATAAAACTGGTAATGATAATTTCAAATAAAATGATACTTTTAATAACAATACTACTTATAAATGTAAATTTTAATAATAACAATAATTCTATTAATAACGACAGTAATACTAAAATATTGATTTAATCATAATAGTACTATGTTTTTAACCTTAATGATAATACTAATTTTAATACTAATAATAATAATAATAACTAAAATGATACTTTTACTACTAGTGATAGTTATGATAATAATACTAGTAATAACAATAATAATAATAATAATAATAATAATAATAATAATAATAATAATAATAATAATAATAATAATAATAATAATAATAATAATAATAATAATAATAATAATAATAATAATAATATAATAATAATAATAATAATAATCGTAATTGTAATTAAAAATCATGATAATAATAATAAATGATAACTATACTTATATTAGTAATAATAATAATAACTATAATTATATCATAATACTAGTAATAATAACATTAATTAATATTAATAATAACAATAATAATAATAATAATAATAATAATAATAATAATAATAATAATAATAATAATAATAATAATAATAATAATAATAATAATAATAATAATAATAA
This sequence comes from Rutidosis leptorrhynchoides, assembly GCF_046630445.1. Lineage (NCBI taxonomy): Eukaryota > Viridiplantae > Streptophyta > Magnoliopsida > Asterales > Asteraceae > Rutidosis > Rutidosis leptorrhynchoides. The sequence continues at coordinate 415,147,529 of NC_092333.1, forward strand.
TAATAATAATAAATTAAGAGATTATACCCCTTGAAAAGCTTTTATAAAAAGAAGTGGCCTGAACGGGATTCGAACCCGAGACCTTTCGCTCCCCCGCACCAACACCCTGCCACTTCTCTGCTTTCATTTTCCTTGAAATTAAACTGAAATGTCCCGTTCTTATTGATTAAAAACGTTCCATCTTAATTGATTTCGTTGCGAGGTTTTGACCTCTATATGAGACGTTTTTCAAAGACTGCATTCATTTTTAAAACAAACCATAACCTTTATTTCATAAATAAATTTTTAAAAAGCTTTACGTAGATTATCAAATAATGATAATCTAAAATATCATGTTTACACACGACCATTACATAATGGTTTACAATACAAATATATTACATCGAAATCAGTTTCTTGAATGCAGTTTTTACACAATATCATACAAACATGGACTCCGAATCTTGTCCTTATTTTAGTATGCAACAGCGGAAGCTCTTAGTATTCACCTGAGAATAAACATGCTTTAAACGTCAACAAAAATGTTGGTGAGTTATAGGTTTAACCTATATATATCAAATCGTAACAATAGACCACAAGATTTCATATTTCAATACACATCCCATACATAGAGATAAAAATCATTCATATGGTGAACACCTGGTAACCGACATTAACAAGATGCATATATAAGAATATCCCCATCATTCCGGGACACCCTTCGGATATGATATAAATTTCGAAGTACTAAAGCATCCGGTACTTTGGATGGGGTTTGTTAGGCCCAATAGATCTATCTTTAGGAGTCGCGTCAATTAGGGTGTCTATTCCCTAATTCTTAGATTACCATACTTAATAAAAAGGGGCATATTCGATTTCGATAATTCAACCATAGAATGTAGTTTCACGTACTTGTGTCTATTTTGTAAATCATTTATAAAACCTACATGTATTCTCATCCCAAAAATATTAGATTTTAAAAGTGGGACTATAACTCACTTTCACAGATTTTTACTTCGTCGAGAAGTAAGACTTGGCCACTGGTTGATTCACGAACCTATAACAATATATACATATATATCAAAGTATGTTCAAAATATATTTACAACACTTTTAATATATTTTGATGTTTTAAGTTTATTAAGTCAGCTGTCCTCGTTAGTAACCTACAGCTAGTTGTCCATAGTTAGATGTACATAAATAAATCGATAAATATTATCTTAAATCAATCCACGACCAAGTGTATACGTATCTCAGTATTGATCACAACTCAAACTATATATATTTTGGAATCAACCTCAACCCTATATAGCTAACATTCCAACATTCACATATAGAGTATCTATGGTTGTTCCGAAATATATATAGATGTGTCGACATGATAGGTCGAAACATTGTATACGTGTCTATGGTATCTCAAGATTACATAATATACAATACAAGTTGATTAAGTTATGGTTGGAATAGATTTGTTACCAATTTTCACGTAGCTAAAATGAGAAAAATTATCCAATCTTGTTTTACCCATAACTTCTTCATTTTAAATCCGTTTTGAGTGAATCAAATTGCTAAGGTTTCATATTGAACTCTATTTTATGAATATAAACATAAAAAGTATAGGTTTAAAGTCGGAAAAATAACTTACAAGTCGTTTTTGTAAAGGTAGTCATTTCAGTCGAAAGAACGACGTCTAGATGACCATTTTAGAAAACATACTTCCACTTTGAGTTTAACCATAATTTTTGGATATAGTTTCATGTTCATAATAAAAATCATTTTCCCAGAATAACAACTTTTAAATCAAAGTTTGTCATAGTTTTTAATTAACTAACCCAAAACAGCCCGCGGTGTTACTACGACGGCGTAAATCCGGTTTTACGGTGTTTTTCGTGTTTCCAGGTTTTAAATCATTAAGTTAGCATATCATATAGATATAGAACATGTGTTTAGTTGATTTTAAAAGTCAAGTTAGAAGGATTAACTTTTATTTGCGAACAAGTTTAGAATTAACTAAACTATGTTCTAGTGATTACAAGTTTAAACCTTCGAATAAGATAGCTTTATATGTATGAATCGAATGATGTTATGAACATCATTACTACCTCAAGTTCCTTGGATAAACCTACTGGAAATGAGAAAAATAGATCTAGCTTCAAAGGATCCTTGGATGGCTTGAAAGTTCTTGAAGCAGAATCATGACACGAAAACAATTTCAAGTAAGATTTCCACTCGAAATAAGATTGTTATAGTTATAGAAATTGAATTAAAGTTTGAATATGATTATTACCTTGTATTATAAAGATAACCTACTATAAGTAACAAAGGTTTCTTGATCTTGGATGATTACTTGGAATGAATTTAAAAAACTTGGAAGTAAACTTGCAATTTTGGAAGTATTCTTGATTTTATGAAACTAGAACTTTTGGAATTTATGAAGAACACATAGAACTTGAAGATAGAACTTGAGAGAGATCAATTAGATGAAGAAAATTGAAGAATGAAAGTGTTTGTAGGTGTTTTTGGTCGTTGGTGTATGGATTAGATATAAAGGATATGTAATTTTGTTTTCATGTAAATAAGTCATGAATGATTACTCATATTTTTGTAATTTTATGAGATATTTCATGCTAGTTGCCAAATGATGGTTCCCACATATGTTAGGTGACTCACATGGGCTGCTAAGACCTGATCATTGGAGTGTATATACCAATAGTACATACATCTAAAAGCTGTGTATTGTACGAGTACGAATACGGGTGCATACGAGTAGAATTGTTGATGAAATTGAACGAGGATGTAATTGTAAGCATTTTTGTTAAGTAGAAGTATTTTGATAAGTGTCTTGAAGTCTTTCAAAAGTGTATGAATACATATTAAAACACTACATGTATATACATTTTAACTGAGTCGTTAAGTCATCGTTAGTCGTTACATGTAAATGTTGTTTTGAAACCTTTAGGTTAACGATCTTGTTGAATGTTGTTAACCCATTGTTTATTATAACAAATGAGATGTTAAATTGTTATATTATCATGATATTATGATATATAATATATCTTAGTATGATATATATACAGTTAAATGTCGTTACAACAATAATCGTTACATATATGTCTCGTTTCGAAATCATTAAGTTAGTAGTCTTATTTTTACATATGTATTTCATTGTTAATACACTTAATAATATATTTACTTATCATTTAACATAATTAACCAAGTGTATCAATATCTTAATATGATTCATATGTACCTAGTAAGACGTTGTTAAAACGATAATCGTTATATATATCGTTTTCGAGTTTCTTAAATTAATAGTCTCATTTTTTTGTATATAACTCATTGTTAAAATACCTGATGAGATACATACTTATAATAAAATCATGTTAACTATATATATAACCATATATATGTCATCGTATAGTTTTTACAAGTTTTAACGTTCGTGAATCACCAGTCAACTTGGGTGGTCAATTGTCTATATGAAACCTATTTCAATTAATCAAGTCTTAACAAGTTTGATTGTTAACATGTTGGAAACACTTAATCATGTAAATATCAATTTCATTTAATATATATAAACATGGAAAAGTTCGGGTCACTACATACACCACCTAGTATCTATATAAACTATATCTATTTATTTTCTATTCCTTCTCCTTCCCAAGAACCAATCGACTGAAACCCATAATGATTAAATGTTTGGTTTTTGGACTCGTAATAAAAACACAAAAATGATTAACTAAGGTTAATTGAATTAAAAATCACAGAAAAATAAAATATGAAAAGAATAGACTCTGATGTTCATCGAGAAAAAAAATAAAACTAAATCTTTAATTTCGATTTGTAAAACGTTTTACACAAAATTTATAACACAAATTATGTTTCGAATCAATCTTATAAACTTTCTCAATCGTTAATTTAACTACAAACATCAAAATGATTACGAATTTTGTGATGAACAAACAGTTTGACTTTTTTATTTAAAATCTTTGACTTCAAAATTCGGATTCAATAATAGGAATTGAGACCTCAAATTTTGAAGATAGTTTGAGAAAAAATCGCTTGTTTTATAACAATTGTGATTGATAAGGGAGATAATGACTTGAATGAGTTTGTAAAAAAAAAAGAAGTAATCGCTTGTTTTATATAAATGAGGAGTCGACAGGATTAATTAATCAGAAAGAAAATAAATAAATAAATAACTAAAATAAAAAGTGGATAACGACTTGAAACTGATTTTGTTTGATGTGGTAAATCGATTTTGTCATGAAATCGAATTAGAGACTGGAAAGATTCGATAGTTACAGAATTTGTATTTGTCTGTATGATTTGTATTTATATAATTAATATTAAAAATATTAATAAATATGATTATATTAGTAATAATACTTTTAATATTAATAAAAATAATGATAATAATATAAATAATCAAGGATAATGATAATTACTAATATTACTAATAATATTATCATAATAATACTAGTGATTAATAATACAAATGATAATATTGTTAATAATAATAATATTATTGCTAAAGATAATAATATGATAATATTAACAATAATGTTAATTTAATTTGATCATGATAATCTTATTAATGATACTAAAGTAATATTAGTTATAATGATATTAATGATAACATAATATCTTATACTTTTCTATAATAATATTAATAATAAGATTATTAATATTAACATTTATAATGAAGGTAAGGTTATTAGTATAACTTTTATATTTTAACTTGTAATTAGATTTAATATGTAAAATTTATATCTTATTAACTATCTAATAGTTAATAAGTACGTTATATATCCTATAACAACATTTAGATATTGAATATTTATATAATTTATAAAATATAATACCAAATATTAATAGGAATCATATACATATACATATAGCTTTATAATAATATCATATACATGTTTATATATATTCATTTTAATTGTACTCAATTATTCTGTTTTTATTTTTTTTACATTTTTAATTCCAATTAAATTAAAGTGTATTTTTATTTATGCAAAGTATTATATATAATACTTTTATTTATATAAATATATATACATTTTTATTTACAGGTAATAATTCGTGAATCGTCGAAATTAGTCAAAGGTTAAATGAATACATAAACACAGTTCACAGTTTTTGAGACTTCAACTTTACAAACTTTGCTTATCGTGTCGAAATCATACAAGAATAAAGTTTAAATTTGGTCGGAAATTCCCGGGTCATCACAGTACCTACCCGTTAAAGAAATTTCGTCCCGAAATTTGAGTGAGGTGGTCATGGCTAACAATAAAAATATTTTCATGACGAACATGAGTTGATAAATTGATTTTTATCATCATTGAGTAATATTGATAAAAATAATTAGATTATTCGAAGAGTACGAATGAAGCTATCACCAATTAGTGAAATAGGAAAGTAAAGATTCATCTTAACTTTTGACAGAGTCAGGGTTGAATTCCGGAATTCAAGGGATTTAAGAGAAAATCTTCGAGATCTAAAAGATTTGATTCTTCGATGAATAAGGAAATTAAGATCTCTATAATTAATACGGTGATTTGCCTCGCTTACTCTGTCTGATATTTCCATTATAAATTAAACTATTCCGTTCCATTATTCTCACAATTCCTATACTTTTCTTTCTTAATTCATACATTCAAAAGATTGTGAAAATGCTTAATCCAGTTTTGATCCTTGTCCTTATCCTGACTATCGCCACAATCATTCTCCTTTTCCAACTTCCACCGGAGGAATCTGTTTTCTTCTATTTCGCCCTTGGTGTTATAGTGTTTTTAATTCTCCCGTGTCTTTATGTTGCGATAAACATTGACATACACGGTTTGTAATTTTCGTGTTGTTATCGGGCTTTATATCCTCCTTTATTTTTCAGAGCTCCATGCTTTTGTTTTCTCTTCCCGACTTTAAATCAAGCGAATAATGATCCAGAATTTGTAAGTATGGAATTTTGAATAAACATCGTGTTCTAAATAAGAACTAATGTATTAGCACGATTTGATTTATCAAATTACCAGAATCGCTGAGAATATAACTATCAAGAATATACTTTCTTGATATGTTCAGAAGTTAAGCATAATGAAAGAGTTATGTAACATGGCACGTGATGACGTTAGGATCTGCGAATCATCACGTCCCATTAAAAACTCAGCATGACTTACTGTAATATAATCACATTGATCAAGTGTCATTATATTATACTAACTCATGCATCCGTTCCCAACATTACTTCAATAACATTCATATTTTAAGCTCGAAAGTTTACAGAATATAGAAACTAACAGTTTCTATATGATGTAATACTGATAGCACGAAGAGATTAATGATTTCAGATAAGATTAGTTATGAAAATATATTTAGAAATATCGAAGATATTTATAACGAATGATACGAAAATATCTCGGAATATCTAAGATCAGAGGATGATAGAAACTATTGTCCGCAAGGGTTTAGAGTAAGGAGTAAGATATTCACTAAAGACTTTAGCAGACATTGAATCATTTGGATTCTTTGAAGTCAAACTTATTCTTTGTGATTTGTCCACGGCTTTCTTCATAGTTTCACATAATCTACTTTTCGGTACTAAATTTTCTGTGGAATATTTCCAATATAATGATGCACAGGAAGCACAAAGAGGTATATAATTTCGGACGAGAATATTTATAAAAATATCCTCAGAAATATCGAAGATATTGATGATGATATTTTGGAATTTCTAAGTTCGATGGTTGATGGAGAAAGATTTTCCGCAGGATTTTGACATGACTTCAGAGCAAGATATTCTCTAAAGATTTCAACGGATCTAGAATTATCTGGATTCTTTGAATATAGGGTATGGTCCTTGTATTTGTCCTTGGTCTCCTTCATGGTTAACTCTATCCGTTTTCCAGTTCCAATATTTCTGAGCTTTTCCAACATATTATTCTTTATTATCAAACTTCCTATGATTACGGTCGTTTACGGTTGTTTATGGTTTCTGCTGCTTCATTCAGCTTTTTCAACATTCAGAGTATTGATTTTATGACTGAGTGATTTTCAGGATTCCAGAAGGAGAGATCATAATTCTAAGAAATAAATAAATGTCATACATATAACTGTTGATGTAGATATGCTGTGAGTTTTCAAAGTACTGATTACTGATTTTCGGTAATTGGTATGGCAGTTCTCGTTACAAGATACGGATGAGTATATGATAGGGTTTCATTGAATAAATATAATGATTTGTCGGAGAGATTTAAGCCAAGAAGTAACGAGGTTGCTGGTATGTCTGCTGGTAATATGGTGGAATATAAAAGAATTCTCCGATATCAAAAGGGTAATCGTATATATCAGGATTATAGTAAGGCTACTTCGAATAAAAAGTCGAAGTTGACTTGCTGGAGCTGTGACAAAATTGGCTACCTTGAAAAGGGGTGGCAAAGTTATTTTTGCTAATAAATGCCAAAGGATCTGACGCGGCTATGTGTTAAACTTTTACTCAGTTGCCGAGAGTTTCTCAGGTGCATAACTATATGCATAAATCTTTCCTTCCGTAGATGAAGTGGGGTTGATTCATCCTATCGATTGAGGTGTTTTCAAGAATCATAAAAGGTTTGAACGCAGAATGTAATCGTGAAGATACAAATGAGTATTAAGACGAAATCAAGTGGCAACTTGAAGAATTGTTTAGTTTCAAAGATTATAATCAATATTTTAATTCATTTTAATTGTCCAATGTTTTTAATCCGCAGTCGATAGTCCATAGTTGACAGTCCAATAATTCATATATAGTTTACTATATTATATTCGAATTAATTAATATGTGTCGTGACCCGTATACGTCTCAGACTCGATCACAACTTAAAGTATATATATTATTATAGAATCAACCTCAACCCTGTATAGAGAACTCGATCATTACTGCATATAGAGTATCTATGGTTATTCCAAATAATATATATAGATGCGTCGATATGATATGTCAAAACCTTGTAAACGTGTCCCGATATTTAAAGTGCGTAAAATAAATGCAGAATTTAAATGACTATAAATAAATTGCGTAAAGTAAATTACAGAAATTAAATGACAATAAATAAAATTGCGAGAATGTAAATTGTGATAAAATAAATGCGATAAATAAATTGCGATAATTAAATTACGATAAATAAATTGCGATAAATAAATTGCGATAAAATAAAATCTAATCAGTTAGCTAGGAACAGTTAGCTAGGATCTTGTTAATGTGGTTTCTTAACAAAATTTCATATTGTTAATTAGTCTGTTTCTAATCAATTTTTATTGTGTTCATTATTTCTTCATTATGCCAATTGTTGGATTCTGATAAATCAAAATCCAAATATGAAATTGGATGAAAATGGTTATTCTGTGGTGAACGGATTTGTATATCGGTGGTTGTAAATAGGATAGTAAATGATTGTTGAATCAGATTCGAAGAATGTACAATGTAACTTATTAATATGAGATCTAAATATTCCTCGGGTATTACCTACCCGTTAAAATATTTTCATCATTAATAGTTTGTACAAAAGAATTTTTAATTACAATCTTTATGAAAACATATATACATATATTTTCTTCAGATAAAATCACGGATTTAATGAGTTAATGTGCTATTAATCTCATTTGATTTACTATTAGAACAAGAATATATAATCTCTAAAACATTAGAGATTACATAATCGCCATGTCGAACGAAAATAACATAGATTGAACGATACGTAGAACGATGATTATACTCGAGGTACAGAATGAGATGTCGAAGCTGGTGATGTGGGTGTTGTTGTTGGTGGTACTAATGCTGTTGGTGCTAAGGTTGGTGATGTTACTGGTGTTGGTGATACGGCTGGTGCTTGCAAATTGTGTATCGTGTTCTCTAAAGTTAACACTCGAGCTCGGAGTTCTTTAACTTCTTCTACTAACCCTGGTTGGTTATCAGTGTGAGGTAGAGATCGGATATCTTCTCTAGTTCCATTAATGGTAGTCTCAAGACAAAAAATTCTGGCAAAAAGGGTATAAACGGTGTTGCAAACAGGTTCGCCGGTGAACGGGTCGAGTACTCCAAGGTTAGGTGGTAGATTAGGTTCATGATATGGAGTACCTTCTTCCCTTCTCCATAAGGTGAGTATATTACGAACCCACACCCATTTTCTCCAGTAATCACGGTAGTTGATTGGTTGGTGTGCTCCTGTCACGCTGTCTTCGGAGTTAGAGGAACTTGGTCGATTCGTAGAGGTCATCTTACACGATCTCCGGAAAAAAATTTTGGTATGAAGAGTTTAGTGACAGAAATTGATAGTTGGATGGTATTCTCAATGCATAATTTGCATAGATATATATAGTACCAGGATCCCTTAAATTAAGGAGAAATTTACGAGAGATATCAGGCAAGGTCTACAGTAACAGATACGCTAAGATGTGAATTGTCAGATACGCTAAGATATGAATTTTATCTATACACTATTCATGCAGTCAATGCAGTAAAACGTGTCTAGACTAAGAATAATGAGTAAGTGATTTCCTAAGGATGATAAGCAGATGATTTTCGACAAAAATTATAAGCAAAACTTTTGACATGCAGACACGGTCGAAGTCCAGACTCACTAATGCATCTAAACAACTATCTGTTAGACATACCAATGCAAGACCTGGTTCACTAAGACCACCGCTCCGATACCAACTGAAAGGACCCGTCCTAATCCATCCGGATGAAGTCCATATCGATTATAAATGATTTACAACGGTTGATTACATCGCGAGGTACTTGACCTCTATATGATACATTTTACAAACATTGCATTCGTTTTTGAAAGACAAACATCGAAAGTTGACAAGCACGCATCACATTTCATAATATATCAGACTATCAACGACTTAATAATAATCTTGATGAATTCAATGACTCGAATGCAACGTCTTTTGAAATATGCTATGAATGACTCCAAGTAATATCTTTTAAATGAGCAAATGCATAGCGGAAGATCTCTTTCATACCTGAGAATAAACATGCTTTAAAGTGTCAAACAAAAGGTTGGTGAGTTCATTAGTTTAACATTAATCATCATTTCATAATTTTAATAGACCACAAGATTTCATATTTCTATTTCTCATAAACATACGTCCCATGCATAGAAACAAAAATATCATTCATATGGATTGAACACCTGGTAACCGACATTCACATTATGCATATAAGAATATCCCCATCATTCCGGGATCCTCCTTCGGACATGATATAAATTTCGAAGTACTAAAGCATCTGGTACTTTGGATGGGGCTTGTTGGGCCCGATAGATCTATCTTTAGAGTTCGCGTCAATTAGGGTGTCTGTTCCCTAATTCTTAGATTACCAGACTAAATAAAAAGGGGCATATTCGATTTCGATAATTCAACCATATAATGTTGTTTCAATTACTCGTGTCTATTTTATAAAACATTTATAAAAATTGCGCATGTATTCTCAGCCCAAAAATGTAATGAGTAAAAAGGGAGCAAATGAACTCACCTAATGTATTTTGTAGTAAAAATACATTGGAATATATTGAACAATGCAGGGTTGACCTCGGATTCACGAACCTATATCATTTATATATATATTAACACATATAATCGTAATCGAATAGATTTATATATTAGATTTATATATTATAAATGTTATCTTAGTAGATTAGGTGTTTTATTAGTAACTTAATTAAATGTATTTATTTTGTATACTTTAAAGAAATAAATATATTAATATAGTTTTGTTAGGTATATTTCTATATAATATCATAATAATAATACTATTACTTAGATTTAATAATGATGTTGAAAACAATTATTTTGATAATATCATTAGTCACTTTGTTAATAGAGATATTGATAATGATAATAGTAATATTAATAATGATAATAAAAATGTTAATTTTAATAAAATACAACTTTTAAGATTTATAGCTTTTTAATAAAACCGGTAATGATAATTTCAAATAAAATGATACTTTTAATAACAATACTACTTATAAATGTAAATTTTAATAATAACAATAATTCTATTAATAACGACAGTAATACTAAAATATTGATTTAATTATAATAGTACTAAGTTTTTAACCTTAATGATAATACTAATTTTGATACTAATAATAATAATAACTAAAATGATACTTTTACTACTAGTGATAGTTATGATAATAATACTAGTAATAACAATAATAATAATAATAATAATAATAATAATAATAATAATAATAATAATAATAATAATAATAATAATAATAATAATAATAATAATAATAATAATAATAATAATAATAAAAATAATAATAATAATAATAATGATCGTAATTGTAATTAAAAATCATGATAATAATAATAAATGATAACTATACTTATATTAGTAATAATAATAATAACTATAATTATATCATAATACTAGTAATAATAACATTAATTAATATTAATAATAACAATAATAATAATAATAATAATAATAGAAATAAATTAAGAGATTATACCCCTTGAAAAGCTTTTATAAAAAGAAGTGGCCTGAACGGGATTCGAACCCGAGACCTTTCGCTCCCCCGCACCAACACCCTGCCACTTCTCTGCTTTCGTTTTCCTTGAAATTACACCACCTAGTATCTATATAAACTATATCTATTTATTTTCTATTCCTTCTCCTGCCCAAGAACCAATCGACTGAAACCCATAATGATTAAATGTTTGGTTTTTGGACTCGTAATAAAAACACAAAAACGATTAACTAAGGTTAATTGAATTAAAAATCACAGAAAAATAAAATATGAAAAGAACAGACTCTGCTGTTCATCGAGAAAAAAAAATAAAACTAAATCTTTAATTTCGATTTTTAAAACGTTTTACACAAAATTTATAACACGAATTATGATTCAAATCAATCCTATAAACTTTCTCAATCGTTAATTTAACTGTAAACATAAAAATGATTACGAATTTTGTGATGAAAAAATAGTTTGACTTTTTTATTTAAAATCTTTGACTTCAAAATTCGGATTCAATAATAGGAATTGAGACCTCAAATTTTGAAGATAGTTTGAGAAAAAAGATCCTAACAAAATTGTATTTTTAGTTTTTGAAATTATATTCGAAATCCAGCTATTGCTTAAAAGCTATTAAGAACAGAGGAGAATGAACTTTTATAAAAAAATCGATTTAAATTATCAGATAATACGGCTAATAACAATTGTGATTGATAAGGGAGATAATGACTTGAATGAGTTTGTAAATAAAAAAGAAGTAATCGCTTGTTTTATATAAATGAGGAGTCGACAGGATTAATTAATCAAAAAGAAAATAAATAAATAAATAACTAAAATAAAAAGTGGATAACGACTTGAAACTGATTTTGTTTGATGTGGTAAATCGATTTTGTCATGAAATCAAATTAGAGACTGGAAAGATTCGATAGTTATAGAATTTGTATTTGTCTGTATGATTTGTATTTATATAATTAATATTAAAAATATTAATAAATATTATTATATTAGTAATAATACTTTTAATATTAATAAAAATAATGATAATAATACAAATAATCAAGGATAATGATAATTACTAATATTACTAATAATATTATCATAATAATACTAGTGATTAATAATACAAATGATAATATTGTTAATAATAATAATATTATTGATAAAGATAATAATATGATAATATTAACAATAATGTTAATTTAATTTGATCATGATAATCTTATTAATGATACTAAAGTAATATTAGTTATAATGATATTAATGATAACATAATAACTTATACTTTTCTATAATAATATTAATAATAAGATTATTAATATTAACATTTATAATGAAGGTAAGGTTATTAGTATAACATTTATATTTTAACTTGTAATTAGATTTAATATGTAAAATTTATATCTTATTAACTATCTAATAGTTAATAAGTACGTTATATATCCTATAACAACATTTAGATATTGAATATTTATATAATTTATAAAATATAATACCAAATATTAATAGGAATCATATACATATACATATAGCTTTATAATAATATCATATACATGTTTATATATAATCATTTTAATTGTACTCAATTATTCTGTTTTTATTTTTTTTACATTTTTAATTCCAATTAAATTAAAGTGTATTTTTATTTATGCAAAGTATTATATATAATACTTTTATTTATATAAATATATATACATTTTTATTTACAGGTAATAATTCGTGAATCGTCGAAATTAGTCAAAGGTTAAATGAATACATAAACACAGTTCACAGTTTTTGAGATTTCAACTTTACAAACTTTGCTTATCGTGTCGAAAACATACAAGAATAAAGTTTAAATTTGGTCAGAAATTCCCGGGTCATCACAATAATAACCGATGAAGTATTGATTCATAACTTCATTGGAAAAACATTTTGCGGCGATTATGTGATCTCTAAAGTCTTAGAGATTATCTAATCTAATCTTAACCATAAATCAGATGAGTGAACCGAAATGATAGAAGGAAGAATAGAAACCCTGACAAGAGTGGTGCGTGATTTACAAGCTAGTCTTGTTATACAAGTGCCACCGGTAGTACCACCAGCATCACCATCAGTATCACCAACGCCAGCAACACCTGTAGCACCACAAGCTACACCAGCTCCATAACCATCAACGATATCGATACCACAATCATCAACGGATATATTGTATCAATGAGTTATAAAGTATTATCTCATTCCCCCTGAAGAAATATTATGTATATTTAATATATATATTTTGAGATCAAAATAAATCTTTTTGTACTAAGCTATTATGTATGAATTGAAAAAGGGTAGATACTACTCGGTTAAATTCATATTACTAATATGCTATGATGTACATCCTTCGTTAACAACTTAACCATCGTTAAGTTAAATCTCTGTTTCAATTCAATGAATTCCGTTTCATAATAAACTAAGTGTATTATTCAATTATATGTTTGATTTACACTTTCATCTTCGACGTACCCGTAACTTTCTACGAACACCAATATCATTCACCGAGAAATATCAATAAGAATAAATAATGAAGTATTGATACTCCGCGAAGATTATGTAATCTCTAATGTTTTAGAGATTATCCATTTCTAGTTTCAGCCGAAAATCAAATGAGTTTAATTTAATATTAACTCATTAACTATGTATTACATCTGAAGAAAATATATGTATATCTTCATAAAGACTGTAATGAAAATTCTCTTGTACAAAATATTACTTGTGAAACTTTTAACGGGTAGGTAATACCCGAAAGATATATAAATTCACAATTAATATGTTACATTCTTCTATTCTGATTCCGCAAATCATCAAGTATACTCACTATCTTCACAACAATATACATTCTATCATAGAAATCAAAATAACCATACTCAATCAAATCCAATTACATATTATGATTTTAATAAATCAGAATTCAATTTGAGATATAACTGATATCATCACTCTTAGATCCCTACAACTTTTAAAGCTATACTTTGACTTCAAAACTGTGCTAGAACATCAGTTCTATTCATAAAACCCAGAAAAATATTTGTATCATTCAAAATTCTAGGACATCATATGTATATTGATGATGTTTTTAAACCCTTCATGAGTCTTGAAAGCACCTCAATTAAGGAACAATCGAGAAGATGATCCAACCACACATTATCTATGAAAAGAAGAACTTATGCATACAGTCATACACCTGGAAAACTCCCGGAACCCAAGTAGAAGCTTAACACGTATCCGTGTTAGATCCTTTGACATTTATTACCAAAAAATAACCTTTCAATCCCTTTTCAAAATAGACAATTTTGTCACAGCTCCAGCAAATCAACTTCAATTTTTCATTCGAATAAGCCTTATTATAACAATTACCCCTTCATCATTGTTACCGGGGAACCTTTTATATCTCGCCACATTAGTAGTAAACTTACCAACAACTTCATTGATCTTTGACCTTCCGAAAAATCATTATACTCATTGAAACTCTATCATGTACTCATCCACATCTTGTAACAATAATTGCCATACCAACTACGGGGAATTAGCAATCAGTATTTCGAATTTCGCAACAATTCTACGCCAACAGTTATATATACATATAACATCTATCTCCTAGACTTACATACTCCGAATGTGAAGTTTCTGAAAAACACCCTAAATTGGAAAAATACTGATGAAGCAGCAAAAACTGTAAACGACCTTAACAGTCAAAAGTTTGATGATAAAGAATAGTGTATTGGCAAAGCTCAGAAAAAGAGAAGTTTTGGAACTGAAAAATGGATTGAGCAAACTATGAAGGAGGCTGTGGACAAATCACAAGGACTAAATCTGCCTTCAAATAATCCAAATGATTCAGTGTCTGCTGAAGTCTTTAGCGAATACCTTACTCCTTACTCAAAACCCTTGCGGACAATATTCTTCATCATCCTCTGATCTTAGATATTCTAAAATATCATCATATCTTTCATTATAAATATCTTCGATGTCTCTGAAGATATCTTCATAACTATTGTTATCCGAAATTATTTACCTCTTCGCGCTATCTGTGTTACATCATAAAAGAAACTGTTTTAGTTTCTAAATTTTGAAACCTTCGAGTTTAAATTATGAATGTTTTTGAAGTAGTGTTGGGAACTGAAGCATGAGTTAGTATAATATAATGACACTTGATCAACGTGATTATATTACAGTAAGTCATGCTGAGTTTCTAATGGGACATGACGATTCACATACCATACCATCATCATGTGCCATGTTACACGACTCTGGTATTCTACTTAACCTCTAAAAATATCAAGAAAATATTTTCTTGATGATTCAGTCTTTTTCGGATATTCTGGTAATTTGACAAATCAAATCGTGCTACTACCTTTCCTTTCTACTTTGTATATTATGATAATTCGAAACTCCATACCTACGAATTCTGAACCATTACTTGCGAAAAGAAAACAAAAGCATGAAGCTCCGAAATGGAAAGGGGGTATAAATCGCAGCAAACGAAAAAGATCATTAACCGTAGATGTCAATGATTATAGAAAGACAGAAGCAGAGACATCAAAATATATGGGAAGATATAAAACCCAACAACAACTCAGAAATTACAAATCGTATATATCGATGCATATAGCAATATAAAGACATGGGAGGACTAAAAATACTATAAACCCAAGAGTATAATAGAAGTAAATAGATTCCTCCGGCGGCAGATGAAAAAGAAGAATGACATATATGAAAGTTAGGAGTATATCAAGAATCGGAACGGGATGGAGCATATTGACGAATTTTTTAAAGTATGAATTGAGGAAGAAGGAATAGAAAGTGTGAGTTATGGAAATAAGGAAAACGAAGGGGGTGGATTTATAGTGAAATATCCGACAGAGCAATAAATATAGATCATCGCATTTAACCAACGAGGATTCTAATTTCCTTAATTACCGAAAAATCAAATCTTATTACGAAGATTTTCTCTAAATCCCTTGAACTTCGAAAATCAATCCTATCTACATCAAAAGATATGACGAATCCACACTTACTCATTTCACTCTTTTGCGATAGCTTCACTCGTACTCTTCACATAAACAAATTGTTTTATCCATATTACTTAATGATGATAAAACTCTAATTTCCAACTCATAAGAGTCATGAAAACAAACTTATTGTCAGCCATGACCATTCTAATCAAATTTCGGGACAAAATTTCTTTAACGGGTAGGTGCTGTGACAACCCGGAAATTTCCAACCAAATTTAAACTTTATCTTTATATTATTACGACATGATAAGCAAAGTTTGTTAAGTTGAATCTCAAGAATTTTAAACTGTGCTCATGCATTCATTTAACCTCGACCAAATTCTGACGATTCACGAACTGTTATATAAATGGATATGTTTATATATATATATATATATATATATATATATATATATATATATATATATATATATATATATATATATATATATATATATATATATATATATATATATATATATATATATATATATATATATATATATACATATTATAACTTGAGAATGTTAACAAAGTTTTAAACATATAATACTTTACATGAACATATTGTTTCAATATAAGTTTAATATATTTATTGACAGAATTAAAAGATAATATTAAATGATTGAATTATCAGATACATTGTGATATGATTACGGGTCTATGTTATGAGGTCCACTGTGATTTAAGAAATCTATTCTTTTTGACAACATTCAGAAAATGGTAAAGTGATTTATAAGTAAGAACAAATGTGTCAATTAACAGGAACTAGACAGGGGTTAGTGGAAATTCCTTTTTAATTTCCAATTCATGTTTTATAATATTTTCCTCGTGACCTTGATAAGATAACTATGTTAACTTTCATTTTATTTAATGTGAAAGTAAGAACGTGGAGTGTAAATAACTTAGATGTTGGATATCGACAAGTTAAGTAACTCGACATTTTTTATTAAGATGATTTTATACGTTTATTTAACCTTTGGACTTTATCCCATGCTTCACCAACAGACTGTAATTTAAAAACTTGAAACCTATTATGAATATAATATATATATATATATATATATATATATATATATATATATATATATATATATATATATATATATATATATATATATATAATTCTACTTTTCTAAAACGTTTTATGATATAACGATTTCCATTATTTTAACCTTTTAACAAAATGATTCTTAAATATATTTATTTTTGGAAAACAAAATTATCATATTTATTTGATTTAGTTTCAAACGTACAAAAACGTTTTCAGTTTAAAAAGAACTTTATAATTAAAACGTATATAACTTTTA
This sequence comes from Rutidosis leptorrhynchoides, assembly GCF_046630445.1. Taxonomy (NCBI): domain Eukaryota; kingdom Viridiplantae; phylum Streptophyta; class Magnoliopsida; order Asterales; family Asteraceae; genus Rutidosis; species Rutidosis leptorrhynchoides. The sequence continues at coordinate 415,165,349 of NC_092333.1, forward strand.
TAAATATCTAGAACCACTTTTGACAACTCATTTCTTAACCAGTATGATAAAGATAACGATATTTATATTTTATTTTATTAAATATATATAACGATTTAAATTAATATTATATATATTTATACTCGTATTATACGTACATAGTTTTATACTTTTACTATACTTTAACTTTACCTTTACTTTACTTTACTTTACTTACTTTTACTTTACTTTAACTTTAATAATTCACTTTAAAAATTCATACTTTAATAATTCACTTTAATAATTCATATTTAATAATTCACTTTAATAATTCATACTTTAATAATTCACTTTAATAATTTAAAAATCTATTATAAATAGAATTCAATAGGTTTCATTATTTCATAGAAACTTAAAAATATATTTCTATAAACTCTCTCAATCGATTTATATATATATATATATATACTCAGTATTATTTCAAGATATTATTAGTATACATAAAATACTACGACGGAGTTATGTTCAGGCGATTTCAAAATAAGTTTTCAAATGGGATAGAGCTAAGAAAATTATGGGTTATAGCTATGGAGGTTATGGGTATTGTTCGAGGGTATTTCTCGTGAGGTCAACCTAACGTTTATCATTTTTGTTGCGTCTACGTACTTTCCTGCAATATTGAATCACAATATTGATACGTGAGCATTCATATCTTATCTTTTATATATTAATAGTGTATCCCTGACTAGTGCTCGAGTATATATGATTATGCATGTTGTATGCTTAGTTTCGTCGTTAAATAGTTTATGATAAATCATGAATTTAATACATGTGCTACTAAGATAAGGTATATGATATGCATGTCGTTGGAAAGCTAGCGAAAAGTTAATAACTTTTCATTTAGAAAGCTTATGGTTTCGATGAACGGATTAAAAGATATGGTCAACTGAATTATTATTAATTTTAGTATTATTATTATTAAAATGATTATTATTATTATTATTACTATCGTCATTATTATTATTATTTAATAATAATAATAATAATTATTATTATTAATATCATTATCATTATTAATATAAGTATTATTATTATTATTATTATTATTATTATTTTTATTATTATTATTATTATTATTATTATTATTATTATTATTATTATTATTATTATCATTAATATTATTATAATACTTATTAGTATCATTATCATTAAAACTAATATTAGTATCATCTAATTATTATGATTACTATTATTATCATTATTATGAATACGATAAAAAAGAGGACAAAAAGCTATTAAACAAGTCGATTAGGAAATAATGAGTATGAGTATCATGATGAAATTAAAATATTGTAAGATATTGATTTAAGAGAAAAATATCGATTTTATTATTTTTATCATTATTATTATTATTAAAAATATCATTATATTAAAACTAACGTTTTTATTAAAATTATCTTTTTTAATAGAAATATCATTGTTATTATAAAATATCATTATTATTATGATTTTTGTATTATTATTAAAATAATTATTATTATTATTATCGATAATATTAAAAAGTATCGTTATTACTAAGATTATCATAATTGTTAGAAAATGTATTCATTAAAATTATCATTTTATGAATATTATTAATATTATTAATAACAACAATATTATTATCACTGTTATTATCATTATCATTAACATGTTTATAATAATATTATTTATTATTAAAATTATTATTATCATTAATAAACATAAATAATGTTATTATTATTACTATTATTATTATTATTATTATTATTATTATTATTATTATTATTATTATTATTATTATTATTATTATTATTATTATTATTATTATTATTATTATTATTATTATTATTATTATTATTATTATTATTATTATTATTATTATTATTACTATTATTATTATTATTAAAATAATTAATATTATTATTACAAAATAATGCAACTTTTGTTCATTATTATTATTATCAATATTATTTTATCAAATAAATATATGATACAAAGATATTTTTACCACACGTAATATAATTACATTAATAATACATACCACTATATTTTAATGATACCAAGTGAACTTTATAAATTTTATTACTTGAGATATATAAAAGTATATTTTTATCATATACAAATTTTAATATAAATTTTTATTTATTAATAAATGACTTTTATTATTTACTCTAATAATATCTGATAAATATATTTAAATATATAAAACGACTATAATTAAGTTATATAATAAACATGTATAGATTTTGGAAGTCATTTTGGGTCAAGTTGACTTTTGTTGACTTTTGCATATCGGTCTCGAGCATTAGAATTGTGATACACTACGACTTGACCTAAATTGTTAGACAGATATTGACCAACATATAAATATATATAATTAATATAGGTTCGTGAATCCGAGGCCAACCCTACACTTGTTCAATGCCGTCATATGTATTTTTACTACAAAATACAGTATTGTGAGTTTCATTTGCTCCCTTTTTAAATGCACTTTTATAAATGCACTTTTATATATTTTTGGGACTGAGAATACATGCACTTTTATAAATGTTTGATGAAATAGACACAAGTAATCGAAACTATATTCTATGGTTGAATTTTTATACCGGATATCGCCCTTGTTAAACTTGGTAGCACATGAATTAGTGTTTATTATAATTGCCACTAATTGATGCGAATTCTAAAGGTAGATCTATGGGCTTTGACACGCCCCAGTCAGAGATTTTGAACTACTTTAGTACTTCAATTTTTCTCTACAGACGAGTGGTCCTGTTTTGGGGATATTCTAGATGCATTTTGTTAATGTCGGTTACCAGGGGTTCAATCCATATTAATGATTTTTATGCTGATGCATGATGTTTATGAGAAATGAAATTGAAAATCTTGTGGTCTATTAAATTAATGGAAATGATTGTTTATGATAAACTAATGAACTCTCCAACCTTTTGGTTGACACTTGAAAGTATGTTTATTCTCAGGTGTGAAAGAAATATTCCGCTGTGTATTTGCTCATTTTAGAGATATTACTTGGAGTCATTCATGGCATATTTCAAAAGACGTTGCATTCGAGTCGTTGAGTTCAACAAGATTATTATTAAGTCATTGATAGTTAGATATATTATGAAATGGTATGCATGCCTGTCAAATTTCGATGTAATGAAAGTTTGTCTTTTAAAAACGAATGCAATGTTTGTAAAATGTATCATATACAGGTCAAATACCTCGCAATGAAATCAATTATTATGTAACGTTTATAATTGATATGAACGGGGCATTTTATAATGAGATGTTAAATTTTTACATTACCATGATAACATGATGTACTAATATATCTTAATATGATATATAAATATTAGGACGTTATTACAACGATAATCGTTACATATAGATAAACGTTTTGAATTTCTTAAGTTAGTAGTCTTGTTTTATGTATAAAGTTCATTGTTAATATACATAATGAGATACTTACTTATCATTTCATCATGTTAAACATATATATATGTTCATATATATCATATCATGTCATATACAAGTTATAACGTTCGTGAATCATCGGACAAACTGGGTGGTCAAACGTTAACACAAAATCCGTTTCAATTAATCAAGTCTTAACAAGTTTGATTGCTTAACATGTGGGAAAAATTTATTCATGTAAATATTAATCTCATATAATATATAATCATGGAAAATTTCGGGTCACTACAGTACCTACCCGTTAAATAAATTTTGTCCCGAAATTTCAGGCAGTAGGAGATGTTGGCATATCTTCTGGAAATAAGTGTGGGTATTTCTTCTTCATCTGATCTTCACACTCCCAGGTGAACTCGAGTCCCCTACTAGCATTCCATCGAACCTTAACGATTGGTATCTTGTTTTGCCTAAGTCCTTTAACCTCACGATCCATTATTTCGACGGGTTCTTCAACGAATTGTAGTTTTTCGTTGATCTTAATCTCGTCTAAAGGAATCGTGAGATCTTCTTTAGCTAAGCATTTCTTCAGATTCGAGACGTGAAAGGTATTATGTACGCCGGCTAATTGTTGCGTTAATTTAAGTTGATAAGCTACCGGTCTGACACGATCAATAACCTTGAATGGCCCAATGTATCTCGGGTTTAGTTTTCTCCATTTTCTAAAATGAACAACGCCTTTCCAAGGTGATAATTTAAGCATGACCATGTCGCCAATTTCAAATACTATATCTTTTCTTTTACTGTCTGCGTAGCTCGTTTGTCGACTCTGGGTGGTTTTTAATCGTTGTTGAATTTGAATGATTTTATCGGTAGTTTCTTGAATTATCTCTGGACCCGTAATTTGTCTATCTCCCACTTCACTCCAAAAAATTGGAGACCTGCACTTTCCACCATAAAGTGCTTCAAACGGCGCCATCTCAATACTCGAATGGTAACTGTTGTTATAGGAAAATTCTGCTAACGGTAGATGTCGATCCCAACTGTTTCCAAAATCAATAACACATGCTCGTAGCATGCCTTCAAGTGTCTGTATAGTTCTTTCACTCTGCCCATCGGTTTGTGGATGATAGGCAGTATTCATGTCTACACAAGTCTCCAATACTTGTTGTAACGTCTGCCAAAACCTTGAAACAAACCTGCCATCCCTATCAGAGATAATAGAGACTGGTATCCCATGTCTGGACATGACTTCTTTCAAGTATAGTCATGCCAACTTCTCCATTTTATCATCTTCTCTCATTAGTAAAAAGTGTGCTGATTTGGTGAGACGATCGACTATCACCAAAATAGTATCATAACCACTTGCAGTCTTTGGCAATTTTGTAATGAAATCCATTGTAATGTTTTCCCATATCCATTCTGGGATTTCAGGTTATTGAAGTAGACCTGATGGTTTCTGATGTTCAGCTTTTACCTTAGAACACGTCAAACATTCTCCTACGTATTTAGCAATATCGGCTTTCATACCCAGCCACCAAAAATATTTCTTGAGATCTTTATACATGTTTCCCGCTCCGGGATGTATTGAGTATCTGGTTTTATGTGCTTTCCTAAGTACCAATTCTCTCACATCTCCAAACTTTGGTACCCAAATTTTTTCAGAACTATACCGAGTTCCGTCTTCTCAAGTATTAAGATGTTTCTCTGATCCTTTGGGTATTTCCTTCTTCAAATTCACTTCTTTCAAAACTCCTTGTTGCGCCTCTTTTATTCGAGTAGTAAGATTAGTATGAATAATTATATTCATTGCTTTTACTCGAATAGGTTCTCTGTCCTTTCTACTTAAGGCGTCAGCTACCACATTTTCCTTCCCCGGGTGGTAACGAATCTCAAAATCGTAATCATTTAACAGCTCAATCCACCTACGTTGCCTCATGTTCAGTTGTTTTTAATCAAATATATGTTGGAGACTTTTGTGGTCGGTATATATGGTACATTTGACCCTATATTGATAGTGCCTCCATATTTTTAATGCAAAAACAACAGCGCCCAATTTCAAATCATTAGTAGTATAATTCTACTCATGAATCTTCGATTGTCTGGATGCATAAGCAATTACTTTCTTTCATTACATTAAAACACAACCGAGACCTTGCTTTGAGGCGTCACAATAAATCACAAAATCATCATTCCCTTCAGGCAATGACAATATAGGTGATGTAATTAACTTTTTCTTTAACAACTGAAATGTTTTCTCTTGCTCATCCTTCCATTCAAATTTCTTCCCTTTATGCGTTAATGCAGTCAAGGGTTTTGCTATTTTGGAAAAATCTTGGATGAATCTTCTGTAGTAACCAGCCAATCCTAAAAGTTGGCGTATCTGCGTTAGAGTTTTCGGTGTTTCCTACTTCTCAACGGTTTCAATCTTTGCCAGATCAACCTGAATACCTTCTTTGCTCACTATGTGACCGAGGAATTGAACTTCTTTCAACCAAAATGCACACTTTGAAAACTTGGCGTACAGTTTTTCTTTTCTTAATAATTCTAGCACTTTTCTCAAATGTTCTTCGTGCTCTTGATCATTTTTAGAGTAAATAAGTATGTAATTGATGAAGACAATGACAAACTTGTCAAGATATGGTCCACACACTCGGTTCATGAGGTCCATGAACACAGCTGGTGCGTTAGTTAATCCAAACGGCATTACCATAAACTCATAATGACCGTAACGTGTTCTAAAAGCAGTCTTCGGAATATCATCCTCCTTCACCCGCAATTGATGATATCCAGATCGTAAATCGATCTTCGAATAAACCGACGAGCCTTGTAATTGATCAAATAAGTCGTCGATTCTCGGTAGTGGATAATGGTTCTTGATGGTAAATTTGTTCAACTCTTTGTAGTCGATACACAACCTGAATGTATCATCCTTCTTTTTGACAAACAAAACAGGAGCTCCCCACGGTGATGTGCTTGGTTGAATAAAACCACGCTCCAAAAGTTCTTGTAATTGGCTTTGTAATTCTTTCATTTTGCTGGGTACGAGTCTGTATGGCGTACGAGCTATCGCTGCAGCTCCGGGTACAAGATCTATTTGAAATTCAACGGATCGATGTGGAGGTAGTCCCGGTAATTCTTTCGGAAATACATCGGGAAATTCTTTTGCGACGGGAACATCATTGATGTTCTTTTCTTCGGGTATAATTCCTCGATGTGTGCTAGGATGACATAGCAACCTTTTCTTATTAGTTTTTGCGTCTTCAAACTACTAATAAGATTTAACTTCGCTTTGCTCTTTTCTCCGTACACCATTAAGGGTTTTCCTTTTTCACGTACGATGCGAATTGCATTTTTGTAACATACGACCTCTGCTCTCTCCTTTCTCAACCAGTCCATACCAATTATCATGTCAAAACTCCCTAACTCTACTGGTATCAAATTAATCTTAAACGTTTCACCAACCAGTTTAATTTCTCGATTCCGGCATATTTTATCTACTGTAATTAATTTACCGTTTGCTAATTCGAGTAAAAATTTATTATCCAAAGGCGTTAATGGACAACTTAATTTGGTACAAAAATCTTTACTCATATAGCTTCTATCCGCACCCGAATCAAATAAAACATAAGCAGATTTGTAACGACTCCAAACAGTTAAATTAAAAACCGACTAAATCTTTTTTTTTAGCAGGAGCGGCGCACCCCACCACAGGTGCGGCGCTTTTGTGACTAAGGAACGGCGCTTTTGTTGCCAAAAGAGGCGCTTCTGACGAATGATTAAAAAGGTTACCCGATGCTGACCAGGAGCGGCGCTTTTGCCATAAGAGCGGCACTCCTGCACCTGAATGTTGCAGATTCAAAATTTAACTAAGTGTCATTCCAACCCAATTACCCAAACATAAGTTTACACTTCAAGAACCCAAACACAAGTTCATTATGACATAAAATACCAACGTTTACACATTTTAGTCTTACATAACCATTAGTTGCAACAAAATGACCCGTTGTAATCAAGGTGACAAATTCGACCCAATTACACCAAAACAAGGATTAAGACTCGACATCCCAACCCAATACCAAGAGCATAATCCCGGGGACTACCAAATCCCCAATCCGTGTCCAAATCTCCGAAAGCCACCCCATCAAGCCCAAGCGCTCCTACACATCTAGTCTTACAACTAGCTAGCCTTACAATCACGATACCTGTAAAAAGGTAAAAAACGAGAGGGGTAAGCTTAATGCTTAGTGAGTGCAATAAGTATACACATGCATATATAATATACTTACTTGCAGCCACCTACTCACATACCACAAACATGCTAGCAATATAATATTAGCATATGAACTCTAAGTATAAAGCTAATAATCTCCAATATCGCAACTAGCATAAACAATAGCTATACTCTAAAATATAATATGTTACACTACAATACATACACAAACTATATGGTTAACCATACATACGTCATGGTGCAACCGGCTCCTTGGTTCACACCATACGTAATGCTATGACGCTACCGGCTCCGTGGTTCACGTCACTACGCATTCGAGTCATACTCTTTTATAGTGCTACCGGCTCCGTGGTTCACACTTCGGTGCTACCGGCTCCGTGGTTCACATCAAATTTTATAGTGCTACTGGCTCCGTGGTTCACACTATGATGCTACCTGCTCCGTGGTTCACATCACAACACGTGCACCATGATGATACCGGCTCCGTGGTTCACATCATAGCACACTCGCACACACTATGGCACTCCCGGCTCCATGGGTCATACCATAGCATACAAATAAATATACTATATACATACATGCATAAATATCCCACTCACCTTGTAATGCCCGCACAAGTCATGTATGTAAATCACCTCCAAACGTAACCGAGCAAACCTTTACCTACAATACACATATAGGTACAATACACATAAATAACAATTCTCTAAAAGAGAACTCAACACTCACATCCCTTAGTCGAGCGATCTCACCTTGCTCGTTTGACCCGCCCATTTATCTCCTAATGAGCTCAATTCGATTACCACTTCGGGTGGTAATTCAAACCCACACTAATAAGTGCAAGTTAACCCATATTTGCACTTTACACTAATTAGACAACCCTAGGTCCTGACACTAGATTACTAGTTAGTTAGTGATCATACAATCATCACTTGCCCAAATCACCCAACTTAGGCAATAACAACCCATATTGCCCTTAACCACCTTTGACTTAAGTAAAATTCACCCAATATCACCCAATGCCAATAATGACTAGTGATTAAGTTTCTAAAACACCAATTATCCAATTTAATCAAGTACTCAAGTATCCATTTCACAAAACTTGACCCAAATCCTTAGTATGACACCAAATCCAAGTCAACACACAATTTTGACCAAATCAAACTCTTAAACACACCCAAATCACCACCATGTTATCCAATTGATTAATAACACTATCAAAGGTTGATTTTAAATCATTAACCTAGCCATCAACAACAACTTCACCTCTTTGAGGCATTTCATTAAACACCTTGTGTGCATGACTTCAAACTTGTTCTTATGAACATCAAATTCACCAATACTCATCCAATCTAGTGATTATCACTTAAATCCAAGGCAAATACACCCAAATTCATCATTAAACCCTAATCCCACCCTATTAGGATTCATAATCACAAGCTTGCCCCAAAACCCCCAAATTTCATAAGAAATGGGTTTTATAATTCATCACTAACATAAACCCTAACCCAAACAAGAATCAAACAATGAAAATCGGAGTTAGGACTTACCACCACTACCAAAATGTAGCCAAGAATGAGATGAATAACTTTAACTCTCGCGACTTGACCCGATTCACTCTTCTTCTTCTCCAACCAAAGGTTTCTCTCTCTAAAAGGTTTTGTCTTACTAGAAATGGATGAGAGTGTTTTGTGGATGAGAAAGGAGATGAAATGAGGATAAGAATCTGCTCTCCAAGCCATTTACATGTTCACAAGTGAATTAACCAATATGCCCTTCATTTAGAAGTCCCAAAAATTCAAACAGCACCTGATCAGCGTTAAAAGAGGCACTTTTGGCACAAGAGTGGCACTCCTGGAGCCTTTCAGCTCACAATTTGAAATTTAAAATGTCCACGTTCGAATTATGGTCGTCTGGGCTTTTGATTCACCTCAATCCGAGTTCGTATGAGAAAGTTATGGCCTAAACGGTGAACGCGAGCATAACCCTGCAACATACACCAAACTTTTGCACATCAAATTCCCGACGCTCCCAACACAATATCATTATTGGAAATAATAATATTTCAAGTCACTACAACATCTCGAAACACCTCGATCACTCTTGGTATTATTAAATTACCATTTAAAATAACACTCCAAAGTGTGGGATGTTACAACTCTCCCCCACTTATACTCGATCACGTCCCCGTGATCCTTGTCATTTAACAAACCAGACCCACCCTCTATGGTCCTCCAACATACATCTAAACTCGATGTCCACCACAATTTCCATTAACCCAAATAACTCACCACATTCTAATAATCACTAGCGTTCATTACCGCAACAAGCGGTATCTCATACACTCAACGTCCAAAATGCCCACTTGGGAAATACAGAAAATACCATATATTCCATTAAGTTCTCTCGGCTACAACTCACAACAAGCTACATCCACAACTATATCACCCACCACGATCTACAAAGTCCACCACGCCGTGAACCAAGTTTTGCTTTAATCCAATTCGAGAAGGATCCATGCTGCGATAACACTTGGTACTTCAATGAATCGTAAATGCACCACTCAACCGGCCAATCATGAATGTTCTCTTCATCAAAAACCAACTTTCCCTGTCTCCACCACTGGGTCATTTCTTCAACGAAGAAATTTCGGTATCACCAAATAATCACACTAGGGACGCAAACCTTCTCATCCATCGATCCGCACACGACCATTGTAGCGATCCGACCAAATCATGTTTGAAGGCGCCTACTACTTCGGTCCCGTTGCGTGGTCATAAGTCTTTATTATGATGTTTGACCAAAATATGTCGCATTCATTTCATAAGTAAAAGGATGTTTCCAGTTTACAAATGTAGTTCAAAAGACTAGTTACATTACAAAGTTTAACGTACGAATGAAACCTATGCGACACAATTTAAAGTAGTCAAAAGACGCTCCAACTATGCATGTATACTCGACATCCAAGCAAGTATCAAAAAGAGTGCAGAAGCATGTATCAAGTAGCTTTCAAGGACCTGAGAAAACATATAGAAAACTGTCAACGAAAATGTTGGTGAAATCATAGGTGTTTTAGTAAACGTTGCATTTGAACCACAAGATTTAATATAATATGATTATCTAAATCATTTGCATTCCAAAGTTGTTATTTGTTTCGCAGGCACCCAATTATCAAACTTAACAGTTTTGCACCCTTTGCGTAGTGTTAGAACATACACTAGACCCGAAATTATATTTCACCCGCTAACGGTAGCGAACCGTCCGAATGAGGCTCGTCAAGCCCATGTGATCAAATAATACAAGTTCACGTTTACACCCTGCAAGTGTAACTAATGATAATTGAATTGAGGCTTTTTGTTCAAACCCGTACGTGGAATGTTCGTTTTCGTATTTGTGTTCAATGTGTAAAAGTATGATACGTATATGTTTCTCATCCCATAGTTTAAAGCGTAAAAGTTGTTTGAAAGATGGGACTATGATCTCACCTTGAGTGCACGTATGAAAAGTACTTCACAAAGTAACGTGTGCAAAGGATAATGCTAGTCTTGACCTAAACAAATAGGTCGTATCAATAACGGTAAACACGATAGGTCAAAGATGTTCAATTAGTTCTATGGCTCGTTACGACTCGATTATGTAGCATGTGAATCAAATTGTCAAGTTTCATGCAAGATACAAGTATAGAAATAAGTTAGGAAGGTTGCATAATCATTTGGTTAAGTTTGACAAAAAGTCAAACTCTGGTCGGTCAAAGTCAACGAAAAAGTCAACACGTTCGGGTCGGGTCCCGAACTATTTTTCTGAGGTTTTTATTCATAGATAAACATGTTAGAACAAGTCCCATGTGAATCGGAGGTCCATAGGGTGCCAAACATTTTTCATAATTTGACCAAGGAGGTCAGAACCTGACCACGGCTTAGGCCGCGCCGCGACCCAGGATTGTCGCACCGCAACAATACATGGGAGCTGGTACCTGGTCAGTCTCAAATGTCCAAGTCTCAATTCCAAACACTTTCAAGCATAACTCGCAAACCGCTAATACTTAGAACTCGTATCTTATATCGTTAGAAAGGTAATTTGACAAAGAACACAACTAATTACATTTCAGCAACCAAAAACGTTATTTGTAACAATCGGCTTTCCAAAGTAAATGATCAATTAATGCACACATTAAATACTCAAATTTGATAAGTGCACATTTATGATTTGGGCATTTAATGCATACATACAACATGCCGTTTTGTAGGTAATCGAGCATACAATACAACTAACTACTTACTAACAATAGTTCATGGCATTCAATGCATTAAATATTCATTTCAAACTTATCAAACCCTAACCCGAATTCACCAAAATCACTAATCAAGTTTATGGAGTTTTCTCAAGCAACCTACACATCAAATTGAAGCTAGTGATACTAGGAACACATTTAATACATGCATTTATAACATTTAACAACATTCAAGCAACCAAATTACCCAATTAAACACACCAAAGTTCATATTCAAGCTAGTTACTTCAAATAACGAAATCAAGCATATTAATCATATAATTATGTTAGACTTGAGCCATAGTCACTAATTAACAACTTTATAAGTTAAGAACATCAAGAACACAAAATCTAGTGATTTTAGAAAGTTACCCAAACTTGATGAAATCTGTATGGAATCGAAGAAGAAGATGAGAGGATTCCGAATATGCAATTTGTTTAGATGGATGCTTGCTCAATTTGATTTGGATGATGAATCCTTGAAGTGGTGTTTGAGAGATTTGGTGAAAGTATTAGAGAAAAAGGAAAAAGAAAAGGAAAATAAATGAAAGGATGAGGGTGAAGAGTTGACTAGTTGACCTAGTCACCTCTTTGCTCCCTTGGCAACAATGGTCCCTCTAGTTTCATTCGGGTGCATGAATTACCTAAACGATATATTTAAAACGCGTATCAACGGGAGATGTTATAAACATATAACGGACTTTAAATAATTAAATGGAAAAGTAAATGGAAAAAGGCGGGATGTTACATTACCTACTCCTTAAAAGAAATTTCGTCCCGAAATTTAAGTAGGCGTAGTAGTCGTTGTTTCTTCCTCGGGATCTTGCGTTTCCGGAGCCGGGAACAAGTGAGGGTATTTCTTTTGCATTAGATCTTGCCTTTCCCAAGTAAACTCGGGTCCTCTTTTGGCATTCCAACAAACCTTGACAATCGGGATTCGGCTTTGTTTCAATGTCTTGACGGAGGTGTCCACAATTTCAACCGGTTCCTCCACAAAATGAAGTTTGTCATCAATAGTAAGTTCCTCGAGAGGGATGATGATATCGGGCTCGGCAAGACACTTTTTAAAATTAGATACATGGAAGGTAGGATAAACGGAGCTCAATTGAGGCGGAAGATCTAAATGATAAGCAACGGTTCCAATACGCTCCAAGATTTCGAAAGGACCAACATACCGCGGATTTAATTTTCCACGATTTCCAAAACGAATGACACCTTTCCAAGGTGCGACTTTTAACATGACACGGTCACCGACTTGAAATTCAAGGTCGTTGCGTCTTTTGTCGGTATAACACTTTTGACGACTCCGGGCCGTCCGAAGCCTATCTCGGATTTGAACGATCTTCTCGGTGGTTTCATGAATGAGTTCGGGTCCGGTGATTTATACGTCGCCTACCTCGGCCCAACAAAGAGGTGAAAGACATTTTCGACCATATAACGCTTCAAAAGGTGCGGCTTTAATACTCGCGTGATAACTATTGTTGTAAGAGAACTCGTCGAGAAGTAAGTGCTTGTCCCAAGCTTTTCCAAAATCAACCACGCAAGCTCGTAACATGTCCTCCAAGGTTTGAATTGTGCGTTCGCTTTGCCCATCGGTTTGGGGATGATATGCTGTGCTCATGTCTAAACGCGTTCCCAACGCTTCTTGCAAGGTACGCCAAAATCTAAAAACAAAACGGCCATCTCGGTCGGAGATAATCGATAAAGGTACACCGTGTCGGGCTACGATCTACTTGATATAAAGTTGTGCAAGTTTCTCCATTTTGTCGATTTCTTTCATAGCGAGAAAGTGTGCGGATTTGGTGAGACGGTCAACAATAACCCAAATGGTATCATAACCGCCCGTCATTTTTGGTAGTTTGGTGATAAAATCCATCGTTATCCTTTCCCACTTCCATTGCGGGATCTCGGGTTGTTGAAGTAGTCCGGACAGTCTTTGGTGTTCGGCTTTAACTTTGGAACATGTCAAACACTTGGAAACATAAGTAGCTACGTCCCTTTTGATGTTCGGCCACCAATATTGTTGTTTAAGGTTGTGGTACATCTTATTGGCACCGAGGTGAATCGAGTATCGTGACTTATGGGCTTCATCTAAAATAAGACTTCATAGGTCCCCATAACTAGGCACCCAAATCCTTCCGGTGAAATGTCGGAGTCCGGTTTCCTTAGTTTCGAATCGAGAGACGAGAATGTTCAAGAGCTCGTGTGAAACGTTTTCATCCTTGAGAGCCTCATCTTGGGCTACCCGAATTTGGCTATTAAGGTTGGTGTGGATGGTGATGTTTAAAGCTCGGACACGAAGAGGCACCGCTCTTTCTTTTCGACTTAAGGCATCGGCTACTACATTTTCCTTCCCTGGATGGTAACGAAGTTCGCAATCGTAATCGTTTAAGGTTTCAATCCACCTTCGTTGTCTCATGTTAAGTTGCTTTTGATCGAAGATGTGTTGGAGACTTTTGTGATCGGTAAAGATAGTACTCTTGGTTCCATAAAGATAGTGTCTCCACATTTTAAGTGCAAAGACAACGGCTCCGAGTTCGAGATCATGTGTCGTATAGTTTCGTTCATGAATTTTGAGTTGTCGAGAAGCATAAGAAATGACTTTCATTCGTTGCATCAACACACACCCAAAACCATGTTGCGAGGCATTGCAATATACAACAAAATCGTCATTGCCTTCGGGAAGTGACAAGATAGGAGCGGTGGTTAGCTTTGTTTTCAAGATTTGAAATGCGGATTCTTGTTCGGTCGCCCAATTGAATTTCTTTCCCTTGTGAGTTAAAGCAGTTAGAGAACGAGCAACCAAAGAGAAATCCTTGATGAATCTACGGTAGTATCCAGCGAGACCCAAGAATTGATGAATGTGAGTAGGAGTAGTAGGAGTCTCCCATTTACTAATGGCTTCGATTTTCATTGGATCGACTTTAATACCTTGGTCACTTACAACATGACCAAGAAATTGAACTTCCTTTAACCAAAATTCACACTTGGAGAATTTGGCATAGAGTCGTTCTCGTCTTAAAAGTTTAAGCACAAGTCAGAGGTGTTCCTCGTGTTCTTCTTCGCTTTTTGAATAGACCAAAATATCATCGATGAACACGATAATGAATTTGTCAAAGCACGGTTTGCACACGTGGTTCATAAGATCCATGAACACCGCTGGTGCGTTAGTGAGTCCAAATGGCATTACAAGAAATTCATAGCTACCATAACGAGTTCGGAAAGCGGTTTTGGAGACATCTTCCCCCTTAACCATTAATTGATAATAACCCGAGCGGAGATCGATTTTCGAATATACACAAGACCCTTGTAGTTGATCAAAGAGGTCATCGATGCGAGGAAGAGGATATCGGTTCTTAACCGTCAATTTGTTTAGTTCACGATAATCGATGCACATTCGTAGGGATCCATCTTTCTTTTTAACAAACAAAATCAGAGCGCCCCAAGGTGAATGGCTAGGTTGGATAAAACCACGATCAAGTAGTTCTTGGATTTGACTTTGTAATTCTTGCATTTCGGATGGAGCGACTCTATAAGGTGCTCGTGCTACGGGTGCGGCTCCCTGAATAAGATCGATTTGGAATTCAACCGGTCGATGAGGTGGAAGACCCGTCAATTCGTCAGGAAATACATCGGAATAGTCACTAACAATTGGCACATCATCGATGTGCTTCTCATCGGACTCGACTTTCTTAACGTGAGCAAGGATCGCAAAACAATCCTTACGGAGTAGTTTTCTAACTTTAATGCATGAAACGAGGTTGAGTCCGATGCAACTCTTATCGCCATAGACGATCAAAGGTTCACCATTCTCGATAGGAATTCAGATTGTGTTAAGATCACAAAGGATGTGAGATTTCATTTTGGCTAGCCAATTCATACCGATTATTACATCGAAGCTTCCTAGTTCCATGGGTATCAAGTCAATTTCAAACTCATTACCCAAAATGTTTAACGTACACCCCCGGTAATATGTGTCGGCACTCAATAGTTTTTCGTTGGCCACTTCAATGGTATAAGTGGTATCTAGTGAGAGTGGTGGAGTATTAAAAGAATGAGTCAAAGTCTTGGATACAAAACTCTTATCGGCACCCGAATCGAATAAACAAGTAACATAAGTGTTGTTGAGGAGAAACGTACCCGTGACTAATTCATTGTCATCTCGGGCTTCCTCGGTGTTAATGTTGAAAGCTCGTTCTCGCGTGTTAGTGTTGGCTTTCTTCTTCGGACACGCATTTCTAAAATGACCCGTTTGGCCACATTCATAACAAGTACCCGGTTTTGGTGCATTGGGCACCTTTTGAGCGACGGGGGCGGCACTTCTACAATCGTTGGCCACATGACCACCCCTTTGGCACCGATGGCAAAATAGATTGCTACATTCACCATAGTAGTGTTTGTGGCATTTGTTGCAAAAGGGTTTATTTCCGCCATAACTTTTCTTGGCGTCGAAGGTGAAAGGCTTTTTGGTGAAGTTGTTGTTGTAGTTGTTGCTTGATTGGGGGGCTTCCCATTTTCTTTTGTTGCCGCCCGATTTATCCTCGGCCTTATGTGCCGGAACTACGATTTCGTCAACCGTTTCGATCAATTGGCGGGCCATGTTCAAAGCTTGTTGTAGGTTAGCGGGTTTGGATGACATTACTCCTTGTTTGATGCTCTTTGGAAGACCATCCATATAGAGTTCAACCCTTTGAGATTCGGGGTTCACGAGGTTGGGACACATCAAGGATAGCTCGGCGTATCGTTGATTGTAGGCCTTGAGATCGTTTCCGACCGCCTTTAAAGTTCTTAGCTCTTGTTCGAGCTTTCGGGTTTCTTCACGAGGGAAAAATTCGACGATCATCCTCTCTTTCAAATCGGCCCAAGAGAGGGCGTGAGCTTCATCGGTACCCACCGATTGTACATACGTGTTCCACCACGTGAGGGCGATACCGGCAAAGGTGTGGGTGGAATATTTGACTTTATCTTGGTCCCGATAACTGCTTATGCTAAAAAATTCCGTTTGTTCGAACCATCGAGTGAGCACAACCGGTCCCTCGGTTCCATCAAAAGTGTGAGGTTTGCACCCCATGAAGGCTTTGTAGGAGCACCCTTCGCTTGAGTTACCGGCCCCTTGATGGTTGTTGTGGTTGTTGTTATTGTTTGTGGAGTGATCGTCCATGGCCGCTTCCACGGTGGTGGCTATCATTCGTTGTAGTGCTTGTTCGGGAGTCTCATAGCGTGGCACACGACGAGGAGGCATTATTCCTTCAAAACACAAGAATACCGTTGATTAGTATTCTTAATAATACTAACCATGATATGGAATAAGGATAGAGAGAAATTTTCCTTGACTCGCCTTAAATTCTTTATGTCATAATTTCGGAATGTTCATATGAGTCACCGTAATATAATCCCGGAAATTATATTACCCTAATTCATATGTGCATTCGACACTAATTCATATAGTCAAGGTGGCGCGTTAATTGAATCAAGTAACGTGAGATTAAGATTGAATAAGAATTAGATATGATAGACGAGTTCGGGTATAATGTACAAGTAGTCAAGTAATTCCTACTTCAAGTCTATATGTCGGTTGTAGTCTAGACTCACTAATGTACCCTATGACTCGGGGTTGACACCAATGAACTCTAAATCCCTACAACCAACGCTCTGATACCATCTGTAGCGACCCGACCAAATCATGTTTGACGGCGCCGACTACTTCGGTCCCGTTGCGTGGTCATAAGTCTTTATTATGACGTTTGACCAAAATATGTCGCATTCATTTCATAAGTAAAAGGATGTTTCCAGTTTACAAATGTAGTTCCAAAGACTAGTTACATTACAAAGTTTAATGTACGAATGAAACCTATGCGACACAATTTAAAGTAGTCAAAAGACGCTCCAACTATGCATGTATACTCGACATCCAAGCAAGTATCAAAAAGAGTGCGGAAGCATGTATCAAGTAGCTTTCAAGGACCTGAGAAAACATATAGAAAACTGTCAACGAAAATGTTGGTGAAATCATAGGTGTTTTAGTAAACGTTGCATTTGAACCACCAGATTTAATATAATATGATTATCTAAATCATTTGCATTCCAAAGTTGTTATTTGTTTCGCGGGCACCCAATTATCAAACTTAACTGTTTTGCACCCTTTGCGTAGTGTTAGAACATACACTAGACCCGAAATTATATTTCATCCGCTAACGGTAGCGAACCGTCCGAATGAGGCTCGTCAAGCCCATGTGATCACATAATATAAGTTCACGTTTACACCCTGCAAGTGTAACTAATGATAATTGAATTGAGGCTTTTTTTTCAAACCCGTACGTGGAATGTTCGTTTTCGTACGTGTGTTCAATGTGTAAAAGTATGATACGTGTATGTTTCTCATCCCATAGTTTAAAGCGTAAAAGTTGTTTGAAAGATGGGACTATGATCTCACCTTGAGTGCACGTATGAAAAGTACTTCACGAAGTAACATGTGCGAAGGATAATGCTAGTCTTGACCTAAACAAATAGGTCGTATCAATAACGGTAAACACGATAGGTCAAAGATGTTCAATTAGTTCTATGGCTCGTTACGACTCGATTATGTAGCATGTGAATCAAATTGTCAAGTTTCATGCAAGATACAAGTATAGAAACAAGTTAGGAAGGTTGCATAATCATTTGGTTAAGTTTGACAAAAAGTCAAACTCTGGTCGGTCAAAGTCAACGAAAAAGTCAACACGTTCGGGTCGGGTCCCGAACTATTTTTATGAGGTTTTTATTCATATATAAACATGTTAGAACAAGTCCCATGTGAATTGGAGGTCCATAGGGTGCCAAACATTTTTCATAATTTGACCAAGGAGGTCAGAACCTGACCACGGCTTAGGCCGCGCCGCGACCCAGGATTGTCGCGCCGCGACAATACACGGGAGCTGGTACCTGGTCAGTCTCAAATGTCCAAGTCTCAATTCCAAACACTTTCAAGCATAACTCTCAAATCGCTAATACTTAGAACTCGTATCTTATATCGTTAGAAAGGTAATTTGACAAAGAACACAACTAATTACATTTCACCAACCAAAAACGTTATTTGTAACAATCGGCTTTCCAAAGTAAATGATCAATTAATGCACACATTAAATACTCAAATTTGATAAGTGTACATTTATGATTTGGGCATTTAATGCATACATACAACATGTCGTTTTGTAGGTAATCGAGCATACAATACAACTAACTACTTACTAACAATAGTTCATGGCATTCAATGCATCAAATATTCATTTCAAGCTTATCAAACCCTAACCCGAATTCACCAAAATCACTAATCAAGTTTATGGAGTTTTCTCAAGCAACCTACACATCAAATTGAAGCTAGTGATACTAGGAACACATTTAATACATGCATTTATAACATTTAACAACATTCAAGCAACCAAATTACCCAATCAAACACACCAAAGTTCATATTCAAGCTAGTTACTTCAAATAACGAAATCAAGCATATAAATCATATAATCATGTTAGAATTGAGCCATAGACACTAATTAACAACTTTATAAGTTAAGAACATCAAGAACACAAAATCTAGTGATTTTAGAAAGTTACCCAAACTTGATGAAATCGGTATGGAATCGAAGAGGAAGATGAGAGGATTCCGAATATGCAATTTGTTTAGATGGATGCTTGCTCGATTTGATTTGGATGATGAATCCTTGAAGTGGTGTTTGAGAGATTTGGTGAAAGTATTAGAGAAAAAGGAAAAAGAAAAGGAAAATAAATGAAAGGATGAGGGTGAAGAGTTGACTAGTTGACCTAGTCACCTCTTTGCTCTCTTGGCAACAATGGTCCCTCTAGTTTCATTCGGGTGCATGAATTACCTAAACAAGATATTTAAAACGCGTATCAACGGGAGATGTTATAAACATATAACGGACTTTAAATAATTAAACGGAAAAGTAAACGGAAAAAGGCGGGATGTTACAACCATCAGTCTCTGGATTAATCCAGAACAACAATAATACACCACGAGTTAGACGACACGTCAACACTCGAAACAGGGTTTCTCCCCTAAACCCTACAACACATCCATACAATATGGATTCCTAGTACTTGCATGGAAACTATTCGAGTACTAGAATCCTGTCAACAACGAATTATCACCCCAACAATTCACAATTCGTCACGCGACCCACAGAAATATCCACCAATGCCTGGTGAATCCTTTTGCCCCAACCGTCCGTTAAGGATGGCCTCAACATTTCAATGCAACTAACGGGTCACATCATTAAGGAACACACCCTCGCAAACAAACAACATCCTCACGTCTCTATGTGAGACAATCAGAATCGGCATCCTCCGCCTCATAATCGCCCATAAAGTGGAATAATCCACTGACGATCTCCACGATCACGTTTCCTGACAGGGAAAATGCAGTATTCACTACGATATTGAACTCGTTCCCATTCAATAATCCTGTTCGAGTTTCACGACAACCCAGATTCTCACTATGAGAGCACCCCCAATGACAGCTTCATTCCCTCACTTATGTGATCTAATTCTTCACACTTGGTCTCATACCGCACTTTGGGTACTACATGTGATGACCCGTCCTAATCCACCTGGACGAAGTCTTCAACAACTGGTTCCATTGCGAGGTACAGACCTGTATATGTCTTGAACGACTCCATGTAATATCTTTAAAATGAGCAAATGCACAGCGGAAGACTTAATTCGTACCTGAGAATAAACATGCTTAAAAGTGTCAACCAAAAGGTTGGTGAGTTCATAGGTTTATCATATCAATCATTTCAATATATTAATAGACCTTAAGATTTTCATTTATAAATATATGTACACTCGCAAGTGTATAAAACCGTTCTGCTTATGTTGAGGCCTCAGTAACCAACCTTAACAATAATATAATAAGTCATCTTCGCAAAGATGGATACGTACACTCGCAAGTGTATAAATAATCCTCGAAGTACTAAACATCCGCCCACTAGCTCTTATGTCTAGTGCAGCCTACAGGATGGGGGTGTTAAGCCCGATAGATCTATCTTTAGGATTCGCGCTTACATGCTCTTATAACATGTAACTAAATTACCTAGCACATCAATCTGCAGAATATCATTTTTAATCACTTGTCTCTATTTCGTAAAGCATTTATAAAATATTGCATGTATTCTCAGCCCAAAACTATATATTGCAAAAGCAATTAAAAAGAGAGCAAATGAAACTCACCTAATGTATTTTGTAGTAAAAATACATATGACTATATTGAACAATGCAGGGTTGGCCTCGGATTCACGAACCTATATCATTTGTATATTTATTAAAACATATAATAGAAATCTCATAATTTCATTTATTAATTATATAAATTTTATATATATTTGTAATTATATAGAATTTATACTAAATTTCATTAAAAATATATATACTTTACTTATATATTATATCTTATGTTGTATTTGTTTATTTTGTATGCATTTAAAATAACTAATATCTATACATTTAGTTATATTACTATATATATATATATATATATATATATATATATATATATATATATATATATATATATATATATATATATATATATATATCTATGATTAGTATTAAATGTTAAATTCAATAGTTCATTGTATGAAAGTATTTATATAAAAATATAATATGTTTGATATATGGTTATATGAAATATTATTATAATTAGTGTATATGTAATAAGGGTATTTTATGTACAAAATATTTATTTGTTAAAAAAATGGTAATTTTGATAATAATGATTTACTATTATTAATAATAACTTTATTAGTAATGATAATACTAATAATGGTACTTGTACCTGTGATAATAACAATAATAATTGTAATACTAGTAATAATTATAATGATAAAAATAATAATTTTAATGCTACAAATAATAATAATGGTAGTGTTATTAATAGTTTTTATGAAAATAATGATAGATTAAAAATAATCATACTTTTAGTAATTATTGTATCAATTTTTAATAATAACACTACTGTTAATGATACTCACTCTAATGATAATAATCATAAAATGATAAATTAATAATAATTATAATTACACTAGTAATAATTATAAATACAAATGTGGTAATAATTATAATCATAATACTAATAATAATGATAATACTAATACTTTATATAATAATAATAACAATAACAATAACAATAATAATAATAATAATAATAACAATAATAATAATAATAATAATAATAATAATAATAATAATAATAATAATAATAATAATAATAATAATAATAATAATAATAATAATAATAATAATAATAATAATAATTGAAATGAGTGTATACCATTGTTTTGAAAAAAATGCTCCTGACGGGACTCGAACCCATGACCTCCCATTCGCATCAAACACCCCTTAACCATTCCGGCTCCCTTGCTTTTCTGATTATGAACCACACCCAATTTTACTCAACCCCTAATCAGTGTTCATCATCTTCTTCAAGGAAATCAAACCAAACTCAAACTAAATCCCAACCCTGAATTATATAATCGATTAAGACTTAATATCCAATATATAAACACTCGTTTGTGACTAATTGGTTTAAAAAAAATAAAAGGGAAGAACTCCCTGCTGCTGCTGCCCGTCGCAGCTTATGAACAAAAATAAATAAATTTCAGCTTTGAACGCGTAATGGACTAGGGTTAAACATGAAATAGTTTGATAATCATATGTAAAAACTATTGGAGTCGTTAATTAACTCAGATCATCAAAAACAAACTCGAATTTGATCTATGTTCATAAGTTTGACTTTTTGAAAAAAAAACTTTGACTCAGAAATTCTCCCTCAATTTAAAGAATTGAAATCTCTAGTTTTGCAGAAAGATTGAATGAATGATTCCTAACCACATGACATTTCTAGATTTTTAAATGGAAATCAATTTCGAATTAAGAGTAAAAAGCTTATACGAGCAGAGATACAAAATAAGGTTCTTATTTATTTTCTGTTTTGTTTTAGATCATAGCTAATCCCATCAGTATATAATCAGTATATAAATGATATTAAGGATCTTAATCGGATCATTGGAGCAGTGATTGGCTTGTTTTTTTATTAATGGTGGTCGACACCAAGTTCTTGGACAAGAACAAGATGACAGGCAAAAAAAATAAATAAATCTGTTGGGGTATCATCAATTCACGAATATATATATCTGTATAATATATCTTATATTTAATATATATTAATAATTAATATATTAATAACAATAATATAATTTAATAATAATAATAATTAATAAATCTGATTTTATTTGATTAGAAATACTGATATATAAATATAATTTAATTATTAATAATATGATGTAACTTGTTATTAATTATAAAAGTACTAATGAATTAATAATAATAATATCGATAATAATAAAATGATAATTTGATAATATGATAATTTTTTCAATAATAATAATGATAAACATGATAATACTAATAATAATAATATAGCATATTACATGTATCAAATCTGTTATTAATAATAATAATGAAAGTATTAATAATTTTAATATATTAATTATATTCAAACTTGTAATCTAATATAATACCATTTATTATTTATGGAAGACTATGTTATATGATGACATTTACTGAACCGTTAAAATTTATATTATATATATATATATATATATATATATATATATATATATATATATATATATATATAAAATAGAAATCATATATATATATATATATATATATATATATATATATATATATATATATTACATAGATTTTTATTATATAATATGTTGTTTTACTTTATTCTAATATTTTAATTACATTTTATTATTTCACATTATTATATATATTTACATTTATATCTATCTATATTTATATAAACAATTGTTCGTGAATCGTCGGGCATAGTCAATGATTAACTAAATCCGTATAAATAGTTCAAAGATTTTTGAGATTCAACTAAGTCGACTTTGCTTATCATGTCGAAACCAAATAAAATTATTTTTAAATTTAGTCAGAAATTTCTGGGTTGTCACAGTACCTACCCGTTAAAGAAATTTCGTCCCGAAATTTGAGTGAGGTCGTCATGGCTAACAATAAAAATGTTTTTATGACGAATATGAGTTGATAATTAGAGTTTTATCATTATTGATTAATATAGATAAAACGATTCGATTATGTGAAGCGTACGAGTGAAGCTGTCACAAAAGATTGTGATAGAGATTTAACTTTTGACGTAGTCACGGTGGATTTTCTGAAATTCAAGGAATTTAAAGAATCTTTTAATCAGAAAGAAAATGTAATCGCACGATTTATTAGCAAACTGTCGAAATTACGAAAGAACAGAAATATCAAGGAAAATATTTCTATGATATGCTTAGAGATTAAGTAGAATGAAAGAGTCGTGTAACATGACACATGAGGACGTTATGGTCTGTGAATCATCATGTTTCATTAGAAACTCAGCATGACTTACTGTAATATAATCACGTTGATCAAGTGTCATTATATTATACTAACTCATGCATCAGTTTCCAACACTACTTCAAAATCATTCATATTTCAAACTCGAATTTTTAAAGAAATTTAGAAACTAAAGTAGTTTCCTTTATGATGTAATATATATAGCACGAAGTGATAAATAATTTCGGACGAGAATATTTATGAAAATATCTTCAGAAATATCGAAGATATTTATGATGATATTTTGGAATTTTTAAGTTCGAAGGTTGATGAAGAAAAATTTTCCGTTTGATTTTAACATGACTTCGGAGCAAGATATTCTCTAAAGATTTCATCGGATCCAGAATTATCTGAATTCTTTGAATATAGGATATGGTCCTTGTATTTGTCCTTGGTCTCCTTCGTGGTTAGCTCAATCCGTTTTCCAGTTCCAACTTTTCTGAGCTTTTCCAACGTATCCTTCTTTACCATCAAACTTCTGACTGTTACGGTCATTTACGGTTGTCTACAGTTTCTGTTACTTCATTCGACTTTTCAATATTCAGAGTATTGATTTGTAGACTGAATGCTCTTCAAAATTTCATAATGGAAGATCATAATTCTATGAGATAAATGTTATATGTATACATACAACTGTTGATGTAGGAACATTGCGAGATTCAAAATACTGATTGATAATTCCCGGAATTAGTATGGTAATTCTAGTTAGAAGATGTGGATGAGTTAAGATAAGGCTTTAATGAACAAATAAAAGGGTTCTTCGGAGAGACTTAAGCCAATGAGTAATGAAGTTGCTGGTAAGTTTACTGCTAATGTGGTGGGATATAAACGGTTCCCCGGTAACGATGATGAAGGGGTAAACGTATATATCAATGTTATAATATGACTTATTTGAATAAAAGATCGATGTTGATTTGCTGGAGCTGTGACAAAATTGACTAATTTGAAAAGGAATTGCAAAGTTATTTTCGGTAATAGCAACGCCAAAAGAGCTAGTACAGATACGTGTTAAATGTTTACTCAGGTTCCGATTGTTTTCAGGTGCATAACTATATACATCAATCTTTTTTTCTGTAGATGAAGTGCGGTTGGTTCATCCTCTCGATTGAGGTGTTTTCAAGAATCATGAAAGGTTTGAACACAGATTGTAATCGTCATGATACAAATGAGGTTTAAGATGAAATCAAGTGGCAAACTTGAAGAAATGTTTAGTTCCATATGTTATAATCAATATTTTAATTCATTTTAATTGTCCAATGTTATTAGTTCACAGTCGATAGTCTACAGTTAACAGTCCAATAATTCATATATAGTTTAATATATAATATTCGAATTAATTAATACGTATCGTGACCCGTGTACATGTCTCAGACTCGATCACAACTCAAAGTATATATATTATTTAAGAATCAACCTCAACCCTGTATAGCTAACTCTATCATTACTGCATATAGAGTGTCTATGGTTATTCCAAATAATATATATAGATGCGTCGATATGATATGTCAAAACCTTGTATACGTGTCCCGATATTTAAAGTGCGTAAAATAAATAACAGAAATTAAATGACGATAAATAAAATTGCGAGAATATAAATTGCGAGAATATAAATTGCGATAAATAAAATGTAATACGGAATTAACAGTTAGCTAGGATTTTGTTAGCGTGGATTCTTAACAAAATTTATCATAGTTAATTTGTCTGTTTCTAACAAATTTTATTTTGTCAAAAGTTTTCTTCATTATGCCACTTGTTGGATTCTGATAAGTCAAAATCCAAATATGAAATTGAATGAAAATGGTTATTCTGTGGTGAACAGATTCGTATATCTATGAATGTAATCTGTGAATCATTATGTTTCATTAGAAACTCAGCATAACTTACTGTAATATAATCACGTTGATCAAGTGTCATTATATTATACTAACTCATGCATCAATTTCTAACACTACTTCAAAAACATTCATAGTTTAAACTCGAAAGTTTACAGAATATAGAAACTAGCAGTTTCTTATATGATGTAATACTGATAGCGCGAAGAGATAAATGATTTCAGATAAGATTAGTTATGAAAATATCTTCAAAAATATTGAGGATATTTATAATGAAAGATATGATAATATCCTAGAATATCTAAGATCAGAGGATGATGAAGAATATTGTCCGTAAGGGTTTAGAGTAAGGAGCAAGATATTCGCTAAAGACTTCAGCAAGCATTGAATCATTTGGATTCTTTGAAGGAAAATTTAGCCTTTGTGTTTTGTCCATGGCCTCCATCATGGTTTGCTCAATTCATTTTCCAGTTCTAATTTTTCTGAGTTTTTTCAACATACTATTCTTTACCATCAAACTTCTGAGGGTTAAGGTCGTTTACAGTTTTTGCTGCTTCATCAGCAATTTCTAAATTTGGACTATTGATTCGTAGACTGGGTACTTTTCAGAGTTTCAGAATGGAAGATCATAATTCTAAGAGATAAAGGTTATATGTATACATATAACTGTTGATGTAGACATGCTTCGAGATTTCAAAATATTGATTGCTAATTCCTGGTAATTGATGTGGTAATTCTCGTTATAAGATGTGGATGAGTATATTAATAGGTTTTAATGAACCAATATAATGGTTCTTCGGAGAGATATAAGCCAATGAGTAATGAAGTTGCTGGTAAGTTTACTGCTAATGTGGTGGAATATAAACGGTTCCCCGGTAACGATGACGAAAGGCAACTTATATATCAAGGTTATAATAGAGTTTATTCGGATGAAAAGTCGAAATTGATTTGCTGAAGCTGTGACAAATTTGACTACTTTGGAAAGGGATTGCAAAGTTATTTTCGGTAATAACAACGCCAAAGGAGCTAGCACAGATACGTGTTAAACGTTTACTCAGGTTCCGAGTGTTTTCAGGTGCATGACTATATGCATCAATCTTTTCTTCCGTAGATGAAGTGCGGTTGGTTCATACTCTCGATTGAGGTGTTTTCAAGATTCATGAAAGGTTCAAACACAGATTGTAATCGTCGAGATACAAATGAGGTTTAAAATGAAATCAAGTGGCAACTTGAAGAGATGTTTAGTTTTATATGTTATAATCAATATTTTAATTCATTTTAATTTTCCAATGTTGGTAGTCCACAGTTAACAGTCCACAATTAGTAATTCAATAATTCATATATAGTTTAATATATAATATTCGAATTAATTATTACGTATCGTGACCCATTGTATACATCTCAGACTCGATCACAACTCAAAGTATATATATTATTGTAGAATCAACCTCAACCGTGTATAGCTAACTTGATCATTACTACATATAGAGTGTCTATGGTTATTCCAAATAATATATATAGATGCGTCGATATGATATGTCAAAACATTGTATATGTGTCATGATGATATTTAAAGTGCGTAAAATAAATAACAGAAATTAAATGACGATAAATAAATTACGATAAATAAAATGTAATACGAAATTAACAGTTAGCTAGGATTTTATTAGCGTGGATTCTTAACAAAATTTATCATAGTTAATTTGTCTGTTTCTAACAAATTTTATTTTGTCAAATGTTTTCTTTATTATGCCACTTGTGGGATTTTGATAAGTCAAAATTCAAATATGAAATTGAATGAAAATGGTTATTCTGTGGTGAACAGATTCGTATATCTGTGAATGTAAGTAGGATAGTAATGACTATTGAATCAAATTGGAAGAATATACAGTGTAACTTATTAATGTGAGGTCTAAATATTTCTAGGGTATTACCTACCCGTTAAAATATTTTCACCATTAACAGTTTGTACAAAAGAATTTTTAATTACAATCTTTATGAAAATATACTTACATATATATATTTCTTCAGATGTAATCATGAATTTAGTGAGTTAATATGATATTAATCTCATTTGCTTTTCCGTTTGAACAAGAATATATAATCTATAAAACATTAGAGATTACATAATCTCCATGTCAAACGAAGTTAAATGATGTAGAACGATACGTAGAACAATGATTATACTCGAGGTACATAATAAGATGTTGAGGCATGGATTGTTGATGGTACTGGTGCTGTTACTAATGGTACTGTTGGTGCCGATGATGTTGCTGAAGCTGGTAAGTTTTGTACCATATTCTCCAAGTTTATTACTCGAGCGCGAAGTTCGTTGACTTCTTCTATTATTACGGAATGATTGTCGGTCGAAATGAGCGGATGAATAAGGTTAAGAATTTTTGAATATCATATAATCATTGCGAGGTATCCTGGAAATGAGAGTGATTATAGTGTATCGAACTGGTTCGCCGGTAAGTGCTTCAGGTTCTTCGCCAAGAGGTGAATTTGGTTGGTGGAAAGGATCGCCTTCTTCACGTCTCCATTGATTAAATTGGCTACGAATCCATCCCAATTCATCCTGAATTGATGATGGCTGATTAGTTGATCTATTCCGATTACACTGCTTTCGGAGCTCAGGTGAATATCCATATCAGAATAGCTATCGAAATTCAAGGGACTCGAACTGGTTGAAGGATCCATCTCGTACGATCAGATGGAGGATTTTCGATATGAATTAGATTATAGGATGTAGATTAGTATTCTACAATACATAATTTACATATGCATATATAATACTAAAATCTCATAAGTTACGGAGGAATCTACGGAAGCTGCCAGGCAAAGTCTATAGTAACAGATACGGTAAGATATGAATTTTTTTGTCTATACACTATTCATGCAATCAATGCAGTAAGATGTGTCTAGACTAAGAATGATAAGCAGGTAATTTCTGACACGAAATGATAAGCAAAACTTTTGACATGCAGACACGGTCGAAGTCCAGACTCACTAATGCATCTATGCAACTATCAGTTAGACACACTAATGCAAGACCTGGTTCGCTAAGACCACTGTAACGACCCGGATTTTTTCGATCGTTTTACACTTATAAGATTAATATTTACATAAATTAAACCTTACCAACATGATAAGCAATCTAAATTGTTGAGACTTATGTTTTTGAAAAGAGTTTTACACAACGTTTGACCGTCCAATTTGACCGATGATATCACGAACTATATAACATACGATAATTATACATTTGTGTATATATATGTATTTTTATATATTTAACATGATCTAAGAATGTTTTAATATCTCATTGTGTACTAATAACAATGAGTTATAAGTATATTTTGAGACTACTAATTTAAGTTTTCAAAACGATAACTATATGTGACGTTCTTCGACTTAAATACTTAAAACTTATAATGCTTATACATGTATCGTATAGATATGTATTTTATCACTTTTAAAGGATTTATATACATAAAACAATATAAGTATATTTAAAAAAGATAGCTATATTTGAATCCTCGTTCCATTTTCTCAAGATTTTTATACGTATATCTAGGGTATATGTACCCGTATCATACCCAGCTTCTATACGTATTTACTATTGGTATATACACATCACAATCACTTTATTAACAGCCATGAGTCAGCAAATTTTGAATCTTAGCATGCATGATTAATCAATTTGGCATATTACAAGACTTTTGCATAATATTACAAATTTATACATCTTTTCACCACCATTTATACTCCATTCCATTTTCATTTTTACTACACATTTTCTCTAACCAAAAATACACTCTTAGGAACCTTAAGTGTTCTTCACAATCTCAGCAAATAACCATGAAGATCTAGCTTCAAAAACAACCATTAATCATCATAAGAAAATCCATTCAAGAACACTTCAAAAATCCTTCCAAGTAAACAAGTTTACTTCCAACCTTTCAATCCAACTCCACCACTCTTTTGATTCTAGGATTTTTCTCATCTCTTACAGTAACTTTGTCCAAGTAACTTGAGGTAGTAACCTTATTCATAATCTTATTCAATTCATATTCATATAGCTATCTTATTTTGTGGTATAAAATTTTAACAACAAGAACATAGTTTGAATAATTTCAAACTTGTTCGCAAACTAAATAGATCCTTCTAACTTGACTTTTAAAACACTTCAAGACCTGTAATATATCATAATGATATGCTAACTTAACAGGATATAACTTGGTTTTACAAAGAACACCTTAAAAACTGAATCTACGTCGTCAGAGTGCAACCGGTGGTTGTTTTGGGTTGGATAATTAAAAACCATCTTAAGCTTTGAATTGGAAGTTCATATTCTGGAAAATGATATTTCTTATGAATATGTTAAAACATAAAAATTTCATGGTTTAACTCAAAGTGTAAGCATTTTTAGAAAAATGATCATTAAATGTTGTTTTTATGATGGAAAATGATCACTTTCATAAGTTTCACCAAAGTTTGACCTATAACCTGTGATTTCGAATATAACCTAAGATATTTTCAGTTCATATTCTTAAAATTTGACTCGATCTAAGGAAGTGACAAGGTGAACCAACAAAAACGGAGTTGTAATGAAGAAACTACGACTAAAACAAGATCGGGTATCCGAAGCTAGTTTAGCTACGAAAATATTTGGAGAAAAATTAAATTAATCATATATTTTCTAATTAATATGATATTTCACATATATTTACTTATGATTTGATTTTATATATTTCTGGACCACCCGTAAACAACACGAGAAGATTAATCATAAGACCTCATGATTGTACGCAACACGTCATTTGACAACACGGTACTTTATGTACGCAACACGTCACTTGACAACATGGTACCATGGGTCGAGATTAATTCTGATCAATACGAATACGATGGGGTCTTTATTTATTTTATTTAAGCAACTAATTGTGGACCACTAACATCGGACTGCTAACTACGGACTAAGAAAATATTAAAAGTATTAAAAGTATATATATATATATATATATATATATATATATATATATATATATATATATATATATATATATATATATATATAACGATTACTTGAAAAGAAAATATGTTGATATATTATATATATGGTTAGGTTTGTGATATCAATCGGAG